>NC_058408.1:117113527-117226017 GCF_002201575.2 Neomonachus schauinslandi
CTCCCCTCCCACCACCCGGCCCGGGAAGCCTTTGCCCAGTGACCTCTTTCCCCTTCCCCCCCCCCCCGCCCTCCCCGGGAAGCCTCTCTCCCCCTCCTCCCTCCCTCCTCCCTCGGCTCGTCCCGCCCCCGCCCCGGAAGCTCCCGCTGACCCCGCCCAGGCCCCCGAGAAGGGGCGCTCCGGTCTCCCTTTTTCCTGTGGGGCCTGGCAGACGGTAGGGTCTCTCGCATCCGCCAGGTAGAGGCCGAGTGAGCCTCCCCCCAGCACCTCGTCCCGGTTTCCCCGCCCGAGGAGCTCAGCGCCTGGGACCGCCGCTGTGCTTCCCGCCGAAATCGCTCAGACGCGCCCCTGGCGGCCCGCGCGGCTGCGAGCCTAAGAGCGCAGTTTCAACCCTCGTATGAGGCGTTTGCCCGCAGCCAGTTGAGTTTCATTTTCAGGTTAATAACAAAAGGAGACGCACCTGGACTTTCCCCGGAGCCTTCTGCGTTTTTAAGCGTCGGGTGGAATTAGGGGTCCTTTGGCTGTAAACCGCGCTTGTTTGATGAAAATAGAAATCAGTCCTGCTCCCCTCAGCGGTAAGTCTTGAGCAAAAAAGTCAACTGCGTGATCCTGGGGAAGCGTCTCTGCTCACTGTGATTTAAAAGTAGAACTTTGAGTAATTCGGACACCCAGGACAACCTGGCTCTTGAGTGCTACCAGCTGCAGGTGAATATTTATTTACAAATAAGGGTGAAAATGCTTTAGGTCCTACTGCGGCACAAATAAGAGGGTGAAGCCAGGGTCCCACTTGAGTACCCCTCCCTGAACAGAGAGGATGGGAGTTTAAGCTGCCCTTGTACTCCGTAGATAAACCTTAATCAGTCATGGCACTCGGAGGCGCACCCTGTTTATCTTGATTGGATCTACCTGAATCCGAACTAAATCCCGTCTAACCAGTAGAGTGAAGGTGAGCCTCGCAGGAGTCCTAGGAGCCTGTTAGAAATGCAGAATCTTGCCCTATTCCATATCTATTGTTTTAGAAACTTTGCATTTTAACAATATCCATCCATGGGTGGTCTGTGCACACAACACAGTGCGCTCACCTGGGGGAGTTGGGCAAAAATCCTTGGTCACATCCTGTACATTACAGTTAAATTAGAATTTCCACGTGCAGGACCTAAAAGCAGTATTTTTTCACACTCCAGCGATTGCAAGGTAGTGCTCCGGTGAGACCCGTGCTGTCAGTGCTTCAGCATGTGTTCGCGCGTGTACGCGTCCCGTTTCAGTCTGGTGAAGATTGGCCTGTGTGTTTGGCCGCCCCTGCGGGTGCTTGCCCGAGGAGGGTTCCGTAGATGTTGGCCTGCAGACCACACTGGAAGGAGCTAGGAGCTGGGGTAAACCATAGAAGGGAATCAAGTCATTAAGATGCCTGGGTCCTTCTACCTTTTAGATTCCAATGTTCTAGGGGCACAGGGGAAGGACGGATGAAGCTTTTTGAAAGCCATCTTCCAGAGAATTTGAAGTTACTCTTTCTTAAATTGTAATACTTCACGTTTATACCGGGCTCCCCACCACCACCCAGATGGTATCTAATGTAGTAATACAGGAGGCTAGTAAAGGCAAATTTATCTTTAAGAAGACACGCTCAACGAAATTAACTTGACTTTCCCAGTTACACTTTTCCAAAATTAAGAATGTGGTTTAGTTCTTCGACGTGCTCCGTGGATTTCACGTATCCTAGTCTTTGGGGACAGTTTCATCGCTTAGCTGTGGGCGATGGTAGTGATGATGTTTTTCTTGTTGAAAAGCATATTTCAAAATTTCTTCCCTTTATTCTCAAAGTCAGAGCAAATACAAGTCACAAGAAATGAAGTTACCAAATAAAACTGGGAAGGAAAGACGTTGAGTATCTCCACCCTACCCCCCTCCGTGTCCCCCCCACCCCCATGGTTTCTTGTAAATCGTAAATCATGTTGAACAATTCTAGCAATCAACTCTCCACAGAGCTCATCCCAGTAAAGATCATGCTGCCTGGGGTCTCACCTCCTGCCCCTTTTGTCCCTTCCCTACCCGGGACTGTTGTGGCCTTGCTCCACCCTCTCCCTGAAGAAGCCCCTCCCACCCGCGGTATTTAGATTTCCTCACAGAGCTTAGAGTTAGTTCTAAGTCTCCTCAAGGCTGGTGAGAGATTTCCCTGCTGTTAGCCTGTATTACCCTATGAAAAGGTAAACCTTTTAAATGCTGTGGGGTCAGTCCCGGGTGTGTGCTTTAGTTATGGAAGTCTCAGGACTATAAAGGGCCTCCAGCAGCCCCAGTCCTGCCTCTCCTGAGGAGGAGGAAGGGAGCTGGAGTCCATCCCAGCCACAGCACCACCACCCCTGGTTGCCCTGGTGACTGTTGGGGCACTGAGGCAAGACGTCCGTATCACTCTCTTTTAGGACAGTTCGTTACCTACCAGGAGTGTCTCCGACTGTGGGCTTCCCCCCCCCGGGTTGTTCTTTAAGGTGAGCTCTTTTAAGAAAAGTAATTTCTGTTTACATTTGATATATTTAAGCAGGACATTTCTTAACACGAAGTAAGACTTTTGTCATTAGCTTTAAATCTAATGTGGAGCACAAATCTACAGCACTCTAATACTGAATTTTAGTTAATGTGCTAAGTACTGTAAAACTCCACGAGGGATCCAGATGTTGAAGGTTCTGAGGGCAAAGTGAGGATATTGAGTTATATTTGCACCTAAAATTAGATTTTGTTTGTGTTCCATCAGAAGTTTAGAAGAATATGGAGTTAGCAAGTAGGACTCCTCGTGAGAAATGTAAGAGAACATTAATTCTGGAGTATAAATAAGCAATGAAAGTTTACATGTAGACATGTGTTTTAGAGAAGAATTCTCTTCACCTTGCCTTCAGAGAAGTCTTTTTGATTCTGGAACTTTATTTTCTGAACCAGAACATTTATAATCTGTACTGTACTATTAGGTGTTTTAAGTAATTTTTATATGAAATGTTGGTGTTCATTTATGCTTCCTGCATGTCTTTTTCAGCCTAGACTGACATATTGTAGAGGGAGGTGTTGACCTCGCATGGCCATCAATTAATCTCTTGCTAATCTTGGGCCTGCTGTGCTGGGGGTGGGGCCACAGTGGAACAGACAGTCTGTCCCTGCTAGGCTCTCCCAAGCAGTTTTGAAAACACATTTTAAACAAATCAGAGCAAGAGTGCTATGGGAGCATAGAACCATAAGACTTAATTTGTAGAAGGGGAAGGTCTTGTGGGAAGGTCGTATGTTTGAGCTGAGACCTTAAGGATTAGTTGGATTTAGCTAGACAGAAGGTTGGGTGGAGTATATGTGGGGAGGTAATTACCATGTGTGGTCAAATCCCAGGGAGCAGAAAGCCTGGCACATTCCAGGCACAGAAATGAATAAAGGAGTGGGGTTTTTTTTGCTGCTGCTGGTTTTTTTTTTTTTTTTTTTTGTGATGGGAGTGATGCAAGCTACATAAGTGTGTTGTAGGCCAAAGTTGCAAGGCCTAAGTACCCCCTTAGCTCTGTGGTTTGTGTTCCAGTGCCAGTGGGAAGCCACTGAGGATTTGGAACAGGAGAATGACAAAGTTGGTTAGAACACTTGAGCTGCAGATTGGGTTGCAATAAGGGCTAGCCATTACACTTGGAGAAGTTTAAGAACCAGATAAGAATATCCTGGCATGGGCTGTTGGTACTGGAATTAGAAATGAGGAAGTAGAAAGGGATAGGAGGGCGATGCAGAAAGAAAAGGTTTTGACAATTGAAATCACAAAGGAATGAATTACTGAGCTCTTACTGTGCCATGGCAATGGCTAGGGACTGAGCATAGAATTGTGAGAAACCTTTATATTACTTGTTGAAATCAAAGGAGTTCTTGAGAAGGATTTAGGAATGTTAGGGTGGTGAATGAAATCACTCCAGAGAGCTAATGAAGTCATTGGATTTGAGGGCTTGGGCAAAGTTGTCCAAGGATTACTTCACTTTCTAGAACCTCAGGATGACAGGTAAGGCTATTTATATCTGCAGCTGGGGTGCTATAGAAGAGTTTCAGAGAAAATGCTGCTTTTATTTATGGGGTATAGGGGCTATGGAGTAGAGTTTTGTATACCAGTCTGGGCCTCAGGAAACCTGAGGCTGGGGACTTGAGTGTCCTGGGCCCAGGGCTAGTTGACCATGGAGATCACATGAGGCTGCCTAGAAGGGGAATCACTGGAAGAAGCTGGGAGAACATATATAAGGAATTAATAGAAAACCAGGAGACGATGCATCATCAGGAGCCAGAGAGAAAGGATTTCCAGAGGGAGTGGTTAAATCCTGCTGTGGGAACAAGTAAAATGAAGATAAGAAAATTCTTTCTTGGCAAGGAGAGGTCTTGCCCTTTGGATGGTGAGGAGTAGAGGTGATAGTAGAGGCCTGCCTTCTGAGATTTTACTGAGGGGGTCAGCAAATCAGCAAGTAGCTGGAGGCAAAGTTGATGTCAGGAAAGGTATATTACGGCATTGGTTAGAAATGGGCATACTTAATTACTAAGGAGGTTGTCTTCGGTGAAGAGACTGTGAAGATAAATTTCTCTTGGCATCTGGGGTCAGTTGATTGTCTGACTCGATCTCAACTCAGGTCTTGACCCCCTTGGATCAGGAGGATTGTGAGTTCAAGCCCCGCATCGGTCTTACTCTTAGGCATGGAGCCCACTTAAAAAAATAATAATTTCTCTAGGTGAGTGGAGTTGGGACCAGAGCAGGATTGTGATCCTGCTAATGATATCAGCTAATAAGAGAAGCAACTCCTTGTTTATAAATTTCTAGACTTTGTGGTAGTTACTTCATTTGGTCTCTGTTCTTTGAACCAGATGAGATGATCAGTTGAAGGTAGGGGAGATTAGAATAGTTGAGGTTGCCATAGACAACCCAGGGCTTTGGGAGAGTGGAGGCGGGTGGAACTGTAGGCAGTTTTGAGGGCCCATTTTAAGGTTGGTGGCCCTGATTCTACAGTAGTCATTCTCAGCTGGGAGCATTTGGGAATATCTGGAGACCTTTGGGGTTGTCACACCTGGGGAGGGGGTGCTATTGGTGGCTAGTGGGCAGAGGCCACGGATGCTGCGTAATATCCTACAGCGCACAAAGAATTGTCTGGTCCAAAATACGAAACATTTTGCCTGGCTGTGTGCTCCTGAGCCACCCAGTATTAACCATAAAACATACTTAATCTTCCTGGGCTTTTTTTATTGGGCACATACAATAAAGGAGGAGGAACATACGAATTCTATTTGTTGTAGGGGGATGGACTGAAGTCATTACAAAATCATCCTTTTGCATGTTGGTAGTTTATAAATAAAGTGCTACGTAGAGTGACTTCATCAAATACTTAAATTACTGAATTACTAAATTTATTAAAATTATGGTGAGTCAAAATGGTAGTTTGTCAGTAATTTGGTTTTATGTGATACTAGTGCAGTTAAGCATTTCCTGTTACAAATTTGCTCTGCCTTTTTTCTAGTGACAAGAAAATGTCCTTTTACTTGAGCAATGTAATAATCTCATGTTTAGCTCCAGTTCTGAAAAGTTCTCTCACTATTTCTAAATATTGGCTTATTCTTTTGTCTTCCCTTCTAACTTAAAATAATTTGACTGTTAGAATTGATAGGTCTTGGCTTGTTGACTGAAACTTCCAGATCGCTATTTATTTTTTTAAGACTCATGATTTGTTCTTTTTCAGTCTGTCTGTGAGTAATACATACATCTCTGGGGAGACCTGGGATTGAATCTCAGCTCAAATGTATTCGGTGTATTTCTTAACATATTTTACTCTTCTTTTTTCATCTGTAAAATCAGGAAAACAAGATTTACTGCATATTCTTGTATATAATAAGTGAAAAATTATGTAAAGTAGTTTTTGCTTTCTTTTCAGCCACAAAAAGCTGCACCCAAGCTTGTTTGACGTCTGTCCTCTCAAGTGTCCATGATGCTGGGCCCCGAGGGAGGTGAAGGCTTTGTGGTCAAGCTCCGTGGCCTGCCCTGGTCCTGCTCTGTTGAGGATGTGCAGAATTTCCTTTCTGACTGCACAATTCATGATGGGGCTGCAGGCGTTCATTTCATCTACACTAGAGAAGGCAGGCAGAGTGGTGAGGCTTTTGTTGAACTTGAATCAGAAGATGATGTAAAAATGGCCCTTAAAAAAGACAGGGAAAGCATGGGACACCGGTACATTGAGGTGTTCAAATCCCACAGAACCGAGATGGATTGGGTGTTGAAGCACAGCGGTCCAAACAGTGCTGACACCGCCAATGATGGCTTCGTGCGGCTTCGAGGACTCCCATTTGGATGCACCAAGGAAGAAATTGTTCAGTTCTTCTCAGGGTTGGAAATTGTGCCAAACGGGATCACATTGCCTGTGGACCCCGAGGGCAAGATTACAGGGGAAGCCTTTGTGCAGTTTGCCTCCCAGGAGTTAGCTGAGAAGGCCCTAGGGAAGCACAAGGAGAGAATAGGGCACAGGTATATTGAAGTGTTCAAGAGCAGTCAGGAAGAAGTTAGGTCATACTCAGATCCCCCTCTGAAATTCATGTCTGTACAGCGGCCGGGGCCCTATGACCGCCCCGGCACAGCCAGGAGGTACATTGGCATTGTCAAGCAAGCGGGCCTGGAGAGGATGAGGTCTGGTGCATATAGTGCAGGCTATGGGGGCTATGAGGAGTACAGCGGCCTCAGCGATGGCTACGGCTTCACCACTGATCTGTTCGGGAGAGACCTCAGTTACTGTCTCTCGGGCATGTATGACCACAGATACGGAGACGGCGAGTTCACTGTCCAGAGTACCACTGGGCACTGCGTCCACATGAGAGGGCTGCCATACAAGGCCACAGAGAACGACATTTACAACTTCTTCTCTCCACTCAACCCTGTGAGAGTCCATATTGAGATTGGCCCTGATGGAAGAGTGACGGGCGAAGCCGATGTCGAGTTTGCCACTCACGAAGAAGCTGTGGCAGCTATGTCCAAAGACCGGGCCAACATGCAACACAGATACATAGAACTTTTCCTGAATTCCACAACTGGGGCCAGCAATGGGGCATATAGCAGCCAGATGATGCAAGGCATGGGGGTGTCAGCCCAGTCCACTTACAGTGGCCTTGAGAGCCAGTCTGTGAGCGGCTGTTACGGGGCTGGCTATGGAGGCCAGAATAGCATGGGTGGATATGACTAGTTTTGTGGGAGCATTTGAGTTACTGCAATCATTTTCACAGGCAGCCAACAAGCAGTGAAAAGCAATTATTACTCTAGAGGAAGCTGTGGGACCCATTTTGCACCATGAGTTTGTGAAATCTGGATTAAAAAATTACCTCTTCAGTGTTTTCTCATGCAAACTTTATTCTAGCATGTGATATTGAGTAAACTAAAACTATTTTCAGCTTTTCTCAATTAACATTTTGGTAGTGTACTTCAGAGTGATGTTATCTGAGTTAAAGTAGTTTTAAGTACATTAAATGGATCTTTTACACCACATCACCGTGAATACATTGGGGAGACGTGCTTTTTTGGAAAACTCAAGGTGCTAGATCCCTGATTCAAAGAGGAACATTTCTCATGTTTGTTCATTCTAGTTTATTTTCATTTAAAATCTTTTAGGTTAAGTTTAAGCTTTTAAAAATAAGTTAGTTTTGAAAATTGAGACACATTACTAATACTGTAGGAATTGGTGAGGCCTTGACTTAAAACTTTCTTTGTACTGTGATTTCCTTTTGGGTGTATTTTGCTAAGTGAAACTTGTTAAATTTTTTTGTTAACTAAATTTTTTTCTTAAAATAAAGATTTTTTCACAATGACTGGCACCGACTATATACTCACCAAAAAGTAGCAGAATGGGTGGTTGAAGAGAATTTAATACTGCTGTATTTCAGTGTGAATTTCAAAATAATTTAGCACATGAAATCTGAGATTTCCTTTATATTCCTATACCAAGGCTAAATTAAAGTTTGATTTTTAAAAATGTTAAATATGAGTGGTGGAAATGGTGACTGGAAACACATCCCAGAGTATGAAAATAGAAGCACACGGGCCCAGTCTCACTTTGAGACTGGAGTGCTGTTATCAGCCATTTGTAATGTCCTGCTCTATCCCTTATTTTATGCTGAGTCCTGTTCATTTCTCATAGCTAGAGATCCTTAATTTTGGGTGCCACGTGCACTGGCCGTTACTAGCCACAGCCACAATTCATTTCATTTTTTTTAAATATAAAATATGCTGATGTGAACGTTTTTTTTTCATACTAGCTCTAACACTCCTGGGTTAGCAGTTACAGGTTATTACAGAATACACATAATAAAGCTTGGGACAGACTTGTTTGCAAATTGGAAAGTGGAAAACACCTAGCAGTAGAAAACAATGTCCAAATTCCAGGCACCTCTGCACACAGCATAGTGTCATCACTTTTAACTTTGGTATACACTAAAACAGACTTTGAGATGTGAATGGAGTTTTTACTTCTTAACTGCTTATAAAGCTACTATTGGTGGTTTCCCCAACTTCCCCTCCCCTGCCTCGTTTTTAATAACCATAGAATGTAGCCCAGATATCCTAAGTACACACCACTTCTCGGTCTTCCTCTGGTATCACTTCAAAGGGACAATCCTCTGTTGGTTAGACCCCTGAAGATTTTGTTAAATAAGCATTTATGTAGACTACAGTGTTACCTAGCATCTCTATGCTATTCTCTATGCCATCTCTATCTCAGATGGCCTGAGATAGGGCAGCAGCAGTGCCCAGGAATGCCAGAAGTGCTTGGACACAGGCTGAACTAGGAAGATGTGAAGGCTAGGTTAAATACAAGAATTCTAGGGAGGCAGAGATCACACACCTGGTCTAAGCCATGTTCACAGGGTCTGTACCCATCCCACTGGTCCACGATGTTCCAAGTCAACAGTCCACCAGAGGGAAGCAAAGGCCTGGGTTGTGAAGAAGACCCAGAGAAGCCCAGGTAGAGCACCTGGGAGCTTATGAAACCTGTAATTGTAAGATACCACGAAAGACCAAGATTTGGTAAGGCAGTGAAGTTTTAGGGAGTCCATTTGCCCCCTAAAAACCTCCCTTGCTAGGTTTAGAGTCCAGATAAGGAGTGGGCTCCAAGAACCTGGGATGGGATATACAGAGGAATGTGCTACATTATCTGAAATTGCTGGGCTAGCGGCAGTGACTCCCTCCTAGAAGTAAGACTATCTGGAGGCCTCACCTGTGGTAGGAAATTTATAAGATGATGTCTGCTTCGTCAAAGTCTGCTCCACGTACTGTTACTAGAAGGATGGGCAAACCACCCATCAAATCCAGCCTACCTGTTTTTACATGGTCTGTGACCTAAGAATGAGAATGGTTTTTTACAGATGAATTGATCTAATGTCTGGGAACCCCAGTGGAAAATAACTCCTCAAATGAATTCCATTCTTAGTAGACTTGAGCACTATAAAACAATGTACTTAAAAATTTTGAGTTACATCAGTAAAAAATACTGAAAATTTCAAATATGCGTCGGCCTACAAAACCTAAAATATTTGCTATCTAGCACGTTCAAGAAAACTTCGCTGATTTTTATGTTACAGAAAACTAGGGTCAGGACTTAGCATGACACAACGGAGATGCCCCACTATGGAATGGATATAGTGAACTACAGGAGGGAGGGATGCTGGATATTGAGAAAGGGGTCATCAGACTCAGGTGGGCATGGTAGGATTTAGCATAAGAGGTGGGAAAAAACAGCTAAAAATGTTCTGTCAAGGCGCGCCTGGCGGGCTCAATCAGAAGAGCATATATCCCTTGATCTTGGTTGGGGTCGTGAGTTTGAGCCTCATGTTGGGTGTAGTGATTACTTAAACTTAAAAAAGTTCCTGTTGAAGGGCACAAGGTTGCTTCTAATTTTTTTTTTAAAGATTTTATTTATTCATGACAGGCAGAGGGAGAAGCAGGCTCCCAAGGAGCAGGGAGCCTGATGCAGGACTCGATCCCAGGACTCTGGGATCATGACCTGAGCTGAAGGCAGACGCTTAACCATCTGAGCCACCCAGGTGCCCAAGATGCTTCTAATTTGATAAAGGAATGTCCTAGTGACATGCACCGGCATTTTAAGTTTAGTGGAAATTCTCAGCTGTGGTTGGCAGTACAAGAAAATCGGGATAAAAGGATAACAGAAAAGCAGAGACTGGATGGTGGCAGACAGTAAAGCCCAAAAGGCAGTATAAGGGCTTCGCCTGGCCAGATCTGTGGTGAAGGCTAATAGCCCTCTGTCTGCCCAGGGGCCACACATAGGCACAGCTACAAGGTCTCAGCTTTCTCCTCCCAGCTATTACTCTGGCTGTATGAGCAGAAAGCTAATTGAAAATCAAGATCTCTGGTAGTGTGGGAACATGAGAAGGCCAGGTGACAAATGGATTCCCAGGTGAAGTTCATTTCACTGTAGGTCAAGTAGGTTTGCAGACCCCTCAGGTTATCTCCCTGAGTGAATTAGTATAAAGGGGCGCTAGGCAGTTGACAGAACACACACACTAGATCCTTGGCTTGTGAAGTAAGAGCTATAATGGTAGAAAAGGCCAAGTCCTCTTGGCCTCTCAAATGGTGTTACCCATTCAAGACCATGAATAAGGAGAAGTGCCATGTCCGAGGTTTGGGCCATGCTCATAGACTAAAAAGGCAAGCAAATGCCCTTTTAATTTGCTTGTCTGGTTCATCAGCTGAATTCTGGTAGAGGATAGCAGAGACCAGGACCTTAACCAAGTAATTGCCTCCACACAGCTCAGCACTTAATGTGGTGCCCTTGCCAGTTACAGATCAATAAGTCTCCAGCACTTGAGAAGCTCCTGACCTAGTGAATACATTCTCTTCAATCAGCATCAAGGAGGAGATTTAATATTTTACCTTCTCATAACATGGATGTTAGAACACATTCCCTGTCTTTCTCCAGGGCTCTGGTAACTCCTGCTGTGTTACAGTAGAGTCTAAAGAGACACTGATCACCTTGCCATGATCACTGTGTTGATGACCTCCTCATTGGGTTCGTTGGGGAGAAAGCAGCGAGTACTCTGGTTGCCTTAGGAGGACATGTGTGTGCTAGAGAGAGGAAGAATTCAGGGCTCTGCCACATCAGGGAAGTCTTTAGGGTCTAATAATCTTGGGTAAGGATGGGCCAACTAGGGTCCTAGGGCCAAATCTGGCCTGCTGCCTGTTTTTTGTAAATGTTTTCTTGGTACACAGCCATGCCCATTCGTTTTGTCTGGTGGCTACTCTTGTGCTACATTGGCAGAGAGATGGGTAGTTTCATCAGAGACCGTGTGGCCACAAAGCCTAACATTATCCTCATGTATGTACAATCTGAGTCTTTACAGGAAATGTTGACCAGTCTTTGGCCTTGGGCAGAACTGGGACATTTCCTCCAAAGTAAATGTCAAGATACTGCATCACTAAGAGGCAGGTTTTTAGTAAGACATTTTGGATTTTGGAGAAAGCTTATTTTACACATGAAAATACTGCTCCTACCTAATTTTTAGGTGACCAGAAGGCTGCAGGGGTTCTGCAAGCTGCCCTGCCATCTGCTGCAAAGGACAGAGTAGGCCCCATTGTGGAGGTATCTGTGATCACAAATGGGTTTTGTGTGGTGTCTCTGACAAGTCTCAGTGAACAGTCACAGCTTAGACCCTGAGTATTATGAATCAAGGCCACGTCTCCTGCATCACAGGGCTATTTACTATTCAAAAAGCAGCTCCTGAAGCTACGAGCTCACTCTTCACTAATACCACCCATGCTCTGGAATGTTGGCAGATGCATCAAGTCATAAGGCTCTTCTAAGGCATCTCAGTTTTGTTTTTAGTTTTTGTGTAAAATTTCTTGCATATATTTCATGAGGTTTGTTTCTAGATATTATATTTTACACGGTGTTTTTGATGTGATTTGCTGAGAGTTTGTTGCTGGGACTTCTTAGGATTAAAAAAGAAAGAAAGAAAGAAAGAAATACTATGGATTTTTTTTTAAAGTAAACTCTGCACCCAGTGTGGTATTTGAACTCACAACCCCAAGATCAAGAATTGCATGCTTTAGGGCACCTGGGTGGCTCAGTCCATTAAGCGTCTGCCTTCGCTCAGGTCATGATCCCAGGGTCCTGGGATTGAGCCCCGCATTGGGCTCCCTGCTTGGTGGGGAGCCTGCTTCTCCCTCTGCCTCTGCTGCTCCCCCTGTTAGTGCTCTCTCTCTCTCAAATAAATAATCTTAAAAAAAAAAAAAAAAAGAATTGCATGCTTTACCAACTGAGCCAGCCAGGTGCCTCAAGAAATACTATAATAGGGGTGCCTGGGTGGCTCAGTCGTTGAGCGTCTGCCTTTGGCTCAAGTCATGATCCCAGGGTCCTTGGGATCGATCCCCGCTTCGGACTCCCTGCTCGGCAGGAAGCCTGCTTCTCCCTCTCCCACTCCCACTGCTTGTGTTCCTGCTCTTGCTACCTCTCTCTGTCAAATAAAGAAATAAAATCTTTTTTTTTTTTAAAGATTTTATTCATTTGACAGAAACACAGCGAGAGAGAGGGGACACAAGCAGGGGGAGTGGGAGAGGGAGAAGCAGGCTTCCCGCCGAGCAGGGAGCTCGATGCTGGGCTCGATTCCAGGACCCTGGGATCATGACCTGAGCCGAAGGCAGACGCTTAACGACTGAGCCACCCAGGTGCCCAAGAAATAAAATCTTTAAAAAAAAGAAATACTAAAATAGATTTTTTTTTAAAGAATGATTTTAGAGAGAGAGCACGGGGGTGGGAGGCAGAAGGAGAGGGTGAAAGAATCTCAAGCAGACTCCCCGCTGAGTGCGGAGCCTGACACAGGGCTGAAGCTCAACAGAGTCCTGAAATACTATGGGTTTTTTTAATTATTTTTTTTTATTTATTCATTTGAGACAGCATGAGCAGGGGGAGAGGGAGAGGGAGAAGCAGACTCCCTGCTGAGCCAGGAGCCCGATGTGGGGCTCTATCCCAGGACCCCGGGATCATGACTGAGCCAAAGGCAGTTGCTTAACCATCTGAGCCACCCAGGCGCCCTAATACTATGGATTTTTATATTGATCATGGCCTTGCTAAATTCACTTATCTATGCTAATTTAATGTAGATTTTCTACATAAAAAACATGCTGTTTGCAAATAATGATAATTTTTCTTTCTAATCTTTATATACTTTATTCTTGCCTTGTTACCTGCTCTTAGATCTAAGTTTGTTTTTTATCATTCGAACTATGATGCTGGGGCGCCTGGGTGGCTCAGTTGGTTAAGCGACTGCCTTCGGCTCAGGTCATGATCCTGGAGTCCCTGGATCGAGTCCCGCATCGGGCTCCCTGTTCAGCAGGGGGTCTGCTTCTCTCTCTGACCCTCCTCTCTCTCATGCTCTCTCTCTCTCTCTCAATAAAATAAAATAAAATAAAAAATCTTTAAAAAAGAATTGTGATGCTGAAAAAAAAATGTGACGCTGAACAAAGTTGGGGCCAGAGGACCTCCTTGTCTTATTACCAATTTCAGAGAGAAAGCTTTCGCTATTTCTCCCTTAAAATACTGATTGTTAGGGCATCTGGCTGGCTCAGTTGATGGAGCATGTGGCTCTTGATCTTGGGCTTATGAGTTCGAGCCCCATGTTGAGTCTAGAGATTATAAATAAACTTAAAAAAAGAAAACCCTTCCATAGTTCTAAAATTTCCACTTAATTTTTTTTTTTTAAGATTTTATTTACTTATTTGAGACAGAGAGAATGAGAGAGACAGAGAGCACATGAGAGGGGGGAGGGTCAGAGGGAGAAGCAGGCTCCCCGCCAAGCAGGTAGCCCGATGCGGGACTCGATCCCGGGACTCCAGGATCATGACCTGAGCCGAAGGCAGTCGCCCAACCAACTGAGCCACCCAGGCGCCCGATTTTTTTTTTTTACGTATTGCAAAAACTTTAATTTTTCCACAGTTCTGGAGGTGAGAAGTCAAAATCAAGGTGTTAGCAAGGCCATGCTCCCTCTGAAGTTCCAAGGAAGAATCCTTCTATGCCTCTTTCTAGCTTCCATGGTTCCCAGCAAACGGTGTTCCTTGGCTTGCAGCTGCATCATTCCCATCTCTGTCTCTGTTGTCACATGGCCTTCTACCTGTGTCCAAATTTTCTTCTTCTTACAAGGACACCAGTCATTGAATTAGGACCCAACCTAATCCAGTATGACTCCATCTTAAAATGATTATATCTGCAGAAGCCCTGTTTCCAAATAAGGTCATAGTCCCAGGTACTGTGGGTTAAAACTTGAACATACCTTTTTGAAGTACACAGCTTAACCCACAGTGCATACATTGAGTTTTTTTCTGAGACTCTCCACATATCATCTCATTCCTTGAACATATTAGTCAGAGTTGAAAGTATTGGTCTGATCATTCCAATGTCTGCATCTTCTTTCTCTGTGTTTATGTTGTCTGGTGTCAGTTTGTCTTTTATGCCTGGATATTTTTGATAGGGTACAGATATTGTGTACATTTATTTATCAGAGGCATAGGATAACTGTAAGACCCATGTGCTATTATCATCTATGAGGGGATGGTGGCAGGAATGCAGCGAGATTTTTAAAAATTACCCTGAGAACACAAGAAGCTCAAAATGGCCAATATGTACTCAATGGAAACCATAAAATGGCAATTCGAGAAGAGCCAAAACTGTGAACCAAACTCAGAAAATTCTGTAGGCACCAATTCGAATGTTGGGGTGGGAGACCGTAACAAATCAATAAAAAACGAACAGTATGAGAATTAGGACTGAATACAAAGAAGCAGCAGCAAACAGTGATACAGTGATGAGAAGAACAAATGATGGTGCAGTTGTAAGTGGCCAGGAGGCCTCCTAACAAGGGCCTAAAGGAAGGGAATTGGTAATGCAGGGATGCTGGGAACTGGGACAATGGCCCCGGAGGGAAGGAAGTGTAGTGCCTTAAGGCTGAGGCTGGAGCCTATGCTGTGTTCAGACCACATCCAGGAGCAGGGCAAGTGTAGAAGAGGAGGGTGGGTGAAGACGGCATGTTGTAAGGCCTGCGGTCAGAAGTAGGGCCTATAGGCCATGTTAAGGGGGTTTTTCCTTAAGATAAATAGGGTATCTTTGGTTCATTTTGAGCAGAGTTGATCTGATCTTGCCTTAAGAATATTCCTCTGATGGCTGGGTTGAGACTTGAGTAATAAATCCCTCTACAGAGCCAGGCATAGGACCGAATCAGTGATCCACCCAGATGGCTCTAGTCATGTTCCCTTGTGTTAGCTGTTGGCCCTTACTTCTTATAGCGCATTTTACAGAAAAATTGAGGATAAGGGGCGCCTGGCTGGCTCAGTCAGTAGAGCATGTGACTCTTGATCTCAGGGTTACAAGTTTGAGCCCCACATTGGGTGTAGAGATTACTTAAAACCTAAAAAAAAAAAAGGGTAAGGTGCTGCTACCTTCTGGGAAACAAAAATATTATAATGTTTAAGCCACAAGTCTTAGAACAAAACTTACAACTTTTTCTTAAGCTAGTAGACCCTTATTTTAAAAGCGCTCAGAGGACTACTAAGCAATACAAAATAATGAACTATTGATTCATGTAACAACAACCATATATATAAATAAATGTTATTTATATATAACAGTTATAGAGTATTACATCAAACTTTTACCTTGATTATTTCTGAGTGCTGGGTTAAAAACTGATTTAGCTAAGTGAGATATCTCTGTAATGTTCAACTTTTCTGTAATAAGCATGAAAGATGTTTGCAATCAGAAAAAAGTAAGATAGGGGCACCTGGATGGCTCAGTTGGCTAAGTGTCCGACTCTTTGTTTCGGCTCAACCCATGATCCCATGGGTTGTGGGATCAAGCCCTGAGGTGGGCTCCACTTTCAGCAGGGAGTCTCCTTGAAGGTTCTTTCCCTCTGCCCCTCCCTCTTGCACCCACTTGCTCTCTTTCTCTCCCTAAAATAAATTAATTAATTAATTTAAAAAAAGAAAATAAAATTATTTAAATTTAAAAATGGAGAAGGGGTGCCTGACTGGCTTACTGGGTAGAGCATAAAACTTTTTTTTTTTTTTTAAGTATATATAAGTGATCTCAATACCCAACCTGGGGCTCAAACTCATGACTCCAAGATCAAGAGTCTCACGCTCTTCCAGCTGAGCCAGGCAGGCAGCTGGAGCATGCAATTCTTGATCTCCAGGTCGTGAGTTCAAGCACCACGTTGGGCATAGAGCTTATATAAAAAATAAATATACACACACACACCTACATACATATATACATACATAAATGGGAAGGGATATAGATAGTCTCCAAGCAGGCACAGTTACTGGGTTATTTCTCAGATAGTGATAAATACCAGAAAGGCAAGGTAGCCCAGTCCTTCAGAAACAGCTTAGGAGCAAGATGACCTGCAAGAACCTCTGAGAACCTTGGTCTCCTCCTATGCACAGATGGAATAATACAAAGTTCCCATCTCATAAGCTGCTGGGAAAATTGAGTTAACAGGAAGTGTTTTTAATAGTGACCTTCACATATTAAGTGTTTAATTGAGTAGAAATTACCCTTTGCTCTCAGATTCTTTCCTGGGCAACCCTTTCTCTGGGAGGCGGCAACAAAAGGAGGGAATTGTGAGTAAAGCCACGCTCCTCCAAGGAGAAATAGGCCCAGGGAAGGGGACTCTTCCACACAGGGAAGCCTGGGCAGAGACTCCTCTCATCCTATGGCTACCTTTCCCTCTCCCTACCAAGGGGGTGATGGTTGAAATGGGGAATAGGAAGGGGAGGTGGGGGCAGGACTTGTTTTTCTTGGGAATCAGCAGCCCAACTCCAGGGCCCAGCTGCCAAACTCACAGGCTAACATGGACTCCGACCTGCATGGTGCCCCCTACCTCCCATCACATTCCCTGACTTCTCCTACCCATGATTAATCCAGACCCCGGATGTCCTCCAAGAGCCCCTTGCCCAGCCTTGGACAGGCAGCATCAGCCTAAACTACTAGGTACCAGCCTGTAATTGGACAAAGTCAGGCTCACTGATGCTGGGCAATGAGGGAGTCCCACATGTTGGGGGCATAGGAGTCATGGGGTCCTTCACCCCAGAGTGGTTGCTTATAGGACTTGAGTGAACTGTGCAGGTTGTTCAGACGAAATTGGAAAAAAGCTGTGTTTGGTAGGCTGAAGGTACAGCAGGACTGGGACTGGGGTCCACCGCGAAGTGGAGCCAGGGAACTAAAACGTTAAGATGGATGTGGAATGTTGTGTCCAGAAACCCTCTAACCAGAACGGGCGCCCAGGTCGGAATCGCTGAATCTTGGGTCAAAGTGGCTTAGGTCCCACTGAGCCAGCCAGGCTCAGTGGGTAGAGCATGCCATTCTTGATCTCCCGCTGAGTTCGAGCTCCACGATGGGTTTTTGAGATTGCTTAAATAAACCAACTTAAAAAAAAAAAAAAAGCAGTTTTCGGTCACTCAGAAGGTGGCATTCTGACAAATGTCACTTCGTGTCTGCCACTCCAGCCCCAGGGACAAACGGCCAGACTTTGCTTTCCTAAGTGGAGCTAATTTTTTTTTTTTTTAAAGATTTTATTTGAGAGAGAGAGAATGAGAGAGAGCAAGCACATGAGAGGAGGGAGGGTCAGAGGGAGAAGCAGACTCCCCGCTGAGCAGGGAGCCCGATGCGGGACTCAATCCAGGGACTCCAGGATCATGACCTGAGCCGAAGGCAGTCGCCCAACCAACTGAGCCACCCAGGCGCCCCAGTGGAGCTCATTTTTACTTCTCAGATGCAATCCATTCGCACCAGCGTCCTCCTGTGTCCAAGGAGGAGAGGCACATGCAGCCTAGTCCCCAGGCCGGAAAAGCGAGTTTGGAAGCTGCCTTCAGGCGGCTCTGACTTGGCGGAGGGTGCTTCTGGGCTCCGCGCCCAGTGGTCTCCTGCCTTCCTCCTGCTCCCGCCTCCCATGGGACCTCGGGGGGCCCCCAATTCCCAGCTCAGGAGGGGGCAGGGGTTCTCCCTGCAGTGGCCGCATCTGTCTCTACTTTGATCTCCTTGCTGATGTTCCACTCATGCTGATTTTTCTCTGGTCCTCAAAAGGCTGATTGCAAGCGCTATTCTCTCTACCAGGAAAGGTGTCTGTGCAGCGGGCTCCTATAATCATTCACCTTTGAGGATTCAGCTCAGATGTCACCTCTTAACCCAATCACATCACCCATGGCTGCCCATGCACGCCCGCTGCGGAAACACACTCGTTTCTTCTTCACAGGATGCATCGGCTCAGAATCCTGGGGCTTTAAGGGCCTTATAGGATCGGTCCCGGTGGGTGATAAGCTTGGCACAGCCACCAACCTCCATGGCTCCCTGCCACCCTGTCATCCCCTTAGACAGGGGCCGCACTTTCAGCCAGGTGTCTCAAGTCTCACTCAGGTTCCTGGACTTCTTGCTGCAGCTCTGGTCCTGCCTTGGAACCCCCCCTGCCACCTCCTCATGTGTCCTGTTTCAAGGGCCCTAAGCAGAACTATGAATCTCATTTTGAGACCTCAGGGCCTGGGATGGGCTGCCAACCCATGGGAGGAAGGGTTCACCTTTCAGACTCCCCTGCTCTGGCCTCCTAACCCAAGTCTACAAGTCTGGGGCCTGAAGTCTAGGACACATGATTTCCACAGGATGCGGCCCCACCCTGAGAAGTGGGGGAGGATCTGGAGCAGTGCACCATTAGATGCACTAACATGGCTGTCCCGTCACCGCAGATCTGGTGCACCCCAGACTGTGCATCACTGTCTGGCAGGGACAGGGGAGATCTCTGCTACTTCAGCCTGCTGCCACACCAGGGTCAATGCAGGGAACAGGAGCTAGACTGAAGGCACCTTAGTTCCTTCTGTCTTGGACCATAGAGGATGGCATAATGGATAAGGCTGCAGGACAGACAGGCTGACGAGGTGGGAGAGGCAATTCCCCAGCCTTACCCTGTACATGTAGGGATCTTTCAAGTGAGGTGTTCCAGGAGTGGACTTTGGATATATTGGGGAACCTAGATGTGTATGGATGGTCTTTGGTTCTAAGATGCAGGCTTCTTGGGATGTGGCTCATAGGATATTATCTAGGGTAGGCAGAGTCCATGGGTTTGTCTGAGGGTTATATAGGGTTTTACTGGGATGGGTCAATGAAGGAATTGCTTCATTTCCTGAGCTGTGTGAATGATAGAGAGCATTCCCTGAGTGAGGTGGCCTCTTAATGGAGGGTGAGGCCCTGGGGATCATTCGAGGTTAGAGAATGTCATGGGTACCTGGCTCACTGGGGCTTCTAGGGTCTCTACGCAAGGTGTGGAAATTGTAAGGTCCTTTGATATAACATTGAGGTATCTTGCATGGGGTATGGATGAGGCAAGGGGGCAGAAGACCAATTATCAGGTTTTCAAAGTGGGGAGCATGCTGGGAATAGCCCTCAGGACAGACATGTGGCCACAAGAAGCATTAGCAATCCACAGGACCCCCTCGCCACCAGCCACTGAGGGGCCTGAGCATTCCCGAGCAAGACGTCGGAGTCCCTGCCCAGCCTGCCCATCCCTGATCAGACCTACAGAAAGACTCACTCACAAGACACTGGAGGGAGGGATAAGACAGTTTAATTTAGAAATAAGCTTTGGACAGCCTCCTGATCAGAAAGGAGCTTAAGGGCCCACCCTGGGGGAGAAAGGCCATCATGGAGGGTAAGGCCCCCAGGTGGGGAGAGAACAGCATGGGAGCTGGTACCAAGAATGCCACGAAGCTGATCCCGTGCTCAGCAGGTACTGGCAGAGCCTGAAGAGAGAATGGGAGTCAGGTCCTCACAGACATGGTCACTACAAAGGCAACCCCCTCAGCCTCCAGAAACCCCAAGGGTGGGCTGGCTTACGACAGCATTATGCAAGGCATTTAGTAATGCTCAAATACTATGGCCACCCTGCCTGAGGGCCTGGAAGCCCCTCAAAGAAGCCCGTCTTACCTGGAGTGATGAGTGGAATGGCCTTCTCAGGTAAGGGGCTAAGAAAGGAACACATCAAATTAGCATCCCCAGACCTTCTGTCCTGTATCCCCCAGGAGGACGCCTGGTGCTCCCTCCCCAGGGGGCACACTTGCTTGCTATTCTTCCCCTGTCACTTTAAACAATACCAAGGGTTATAGCTTTCTATTATCAGTGAATAACAAACCCCACTGCAAGCCCAGGGAGCAGCCAAGGGGCTGTCCTCTTGCTCTAAATTGCAGGACTTTACCCCCAAATAGGTGTGCTCTGCTCCGGGGGCATATAGTGGGGGCCCTGTCTCACCTGTGCTTCTGACTGTACTTGCACTTGCATTTTCCACCTGTGGGAGGAAGAGCTGGTCAGTGCAAAGAACCTGGGGCGCCTGAGCCACCCCACCGCCTCCCCCCGGGCCCGGCCTGCGAGCCCCACCACTCACTCAGGGCTATCAGGATTCCAGCGATGCACAGGAGCCCTCCAAAAATCATCCCGCCCAGCTGCAGGCTTTCCCAGTCTGGGGGAGCAGAGAGTAAGCGGGCACCAGCCCGGCTCCGCCCCACTCACTCACTCAAAAGATATTTATGATCACCTGCTTGTGCAGATGCACTTACAGTTCAGGCAACAAGAAAGACAAGCCAGTAAATAGATACGCGGTATAATAGCTGGTGGGAACAGCACTAGGAAGAAAAAATAAGCAGAAGAGCACAGAAAAAGAAGGGAGTTGGAAGGCTTTTTGATCAAGGAAGGCTTTTCTGAAAGGTGGCATTTGCGCTGAGGCTGGGGGGAGAGGGGGGTGTGTAGGGACACTGGAGGACCGTGCCAGGCAGAGGAAGAGAAAAGCTGCTGGGGACTGTCAAGCAACAAGGAGCAGGTGCTGGGGAAGGCAAGTGAGAGAGTGGAAGGAAGATTAGGTGAGATACCTGGGGGCCCAACGGCCTCCAGCCCCTTCCCCAGAAATCTTCCTAAATATCCTGTGGGTATCTTCCCTCCTTGCTGGAATGAAGTTCTCCCAAGACCATGTTGCATATTGGCCTCTTGCTCTTTTCATAGACCATGCCGACTCTGTAATCCCCAGTCCCAGCCCCATCCTGCCCCTCTTTTCTCATTAGCCCTCACCAAGCTCTAGCAAAGCGGTCCAGGATAGGCAAAGGTAAGGGGGTGGGGGATGAGGGAAATCAGCTCTTACCATAGTAGAAGGGACTGTCTTTATCTGCAGGAAGTGGGGGGGGGGAAAAATAAGAACCAGAACCAGGAGGCAGGATGTGGGGTCTTAGAGGGAAAATGTGGGGCAGCAGGAGCAGGGCAGTCTGGGGCCTCACTCACCAACCAGGTCATTGGCTTCCAAGGCAGGCAGGCCTGGGTGGGAAAAGCAGAGGGATTGGGTATCAACGGGTATTAATTCATGACACTGGTCTCATAATGAATCAGGAGGTATGTCCTCAGCCCAGACCAGCCTCCTGGGTGGGCAGGTTGGTGGGGGGACCCTCACACCTTCCCCAGCCCCAAATAGCCCTGGGATTTTGTCTCTCACCCCATAGCCTTTGCCACTCCCCCTCAGCCCTTCCTGCCATTTCTCAGGCTTCCTGCTAGTCTTTCTTGCATTTGAAATGGAATGGTGTGTTGGTATCTTTTTACCCTCTTCTGAGAAGCTTCCTACACAGATCCTGGCTAATGCCCTGACAGGGAATAGGGAATGCTTCTCTCTTTATGCCAACAGATGGTTACTGTTTTCGAACGTTCAATTATTTAGGACAACTTTTGCAATATCCACTTCCTCCCTGTACTATTATCTCCTTAGTGTCACTCTTTAAATTGACAGTTTAAATGAATATACATTTGTTCAACATCAGGCCCCCTTTGGGAGATGCTGCCCTGGTTTTCGCTGCCTTGGGGGGAGGGTGAGTGGCAGCAGGTTCACTTCTGGGAGGACTCACCTGCCAGTGTGAGGAGAAGGGCCCGGGTCACTCTCTTCATGATACAGCTGCAGAGCAGGGCTGCAGGGGAAGGGGGCGGGCTGGGGTCAGACAGCCAGGACCTGCCCGAGGTTCACAGTGCCTGGGGCAAAGAGCCAGGGCACAAATCCCAAGGGTGCACTTGGTTTATGAGGTGGTCTTGGGAAAGTTACTGATTTCTGTTTCCTCATCTAGAGATGATAATAGTAAATGCCTAGTGGAGTTACATGGATTGAGTTAATACTAGTTAAGTACTTCGAACAATGCTCGTGATTTGAAGTCTTTCAAGTCTTTAATCAGAAGCCTGACCATTGGTTAGAGGAGCACGGCTACTGTTCTAACTCAGGCTTTGGTTCCTTAACCCCACTCAAAAGGCTAAGAGGCACCCTGAGCTATTGTTCCCAAAGGTCTGGGCCTCGGGCGATATCAGGATGAATTCCAAGATAGTCTCTGCAAAGGGCGAGCACACCCAGGGCTGAGCAGCTGAGGAGGGGAAAGGTGGTAGTGGAAGCATGTGAGGGCCTCCCACCCCAGCCTCAACCAGGGATCCTGCTCCAAGGCAGCCCCAAATCCCACAGCAGGAAACTGCCTGGTGGGCGGAAGGAACATTGCTCCTTTCTTTCTCCTCAGGGTGGGAACTATCCAGGTCCCTAAGAACTAGTTCCTATAGGGTGGCTGTTTCCTTGAGATAAGACCCCTGCCAGCTTTCTGCATGTTGTTAGCTGCAGGCAAGCTTAGGGACTGTCAGCTCTTGCAAACTGAAGTCCCGTCCCCCCCCCCCCCCCCGTTATTATCTGCTGGGCCCAGCTGGCTGGAACTCTAATTCCCTCAAAACCACCTAACAGCTGTGTGACTCAGTGGGTTACTTCACCTCTCAGTGCTTCAGTGTCCTGTAAAACGAGGACAATTAATATCAATGGCATAAGGTTATGATTGAATTAAATGAATTACTACATGTGAAGCCTAAGAATAATGCCTAGCACATAGTAAGTAACGAAATGTGTTACAATAAATAAATACAGGGGCTCCTGGGTGGCTCAGTCGTTGAGCGTCTGCCTTCAGCTCAGGTCATGATCTCAGGGTCCTGGGATTGAGCCCCGCGTCGGGCTCCCTGCTTGGCGGGAAGCCTGCTTCTCCCTCTCCCACTTCCCCTGCTTGTGTTCCCTCTCTCGCTGTGTCGCTGTCTGTCAAATAAATAAATAAAATCTTAAAAAAAAAAATACATAGCCCTCTCTACTTGCTAAATGGGATGCTGCCTGATTCATGAATCGCTTAATAAAGCCAAGTTGATAGATAGATAGATAGATACATACATACATACATACATACATACATACATACATACATGGGTCCTTTTGCCCTAGACGGGAGGGACTAGTAATGTGCAGCTTCTGAATGTGGGAGTTGGTCGGCTTTTAGCAGTCTTGGAAGCTGGCCCTCCTTTGCACTCATCCCCTCTCACAACCCTGGGATTCCTGAGTCATGAGGGTTGCAACTCCAAAGGCGGGCTCCTGTTTCCTAGCCGCCCCCCCCCCCCCACCATCCCACTGCCTATATGATAGTGGTCACAGAGCAAACGGCCTCCAATCCTCAAAACCCTCAAGCATGCACCCTGTTACTGAGAATACCTGGGCACCCACCACCCCTTCCTCAGACTGGTACCTCCTCCACCCTCACCATTCTTCCCCCATCCTTCCGCTTAGCAGCCCTGAAGTCCTAGCGGACACTTGCTCACCTGAGAGCCAGATGCAGATCTAGAGAGGCTGCTGGGGCTGTGTTCAGCCCAGGTGGGTTCTGGCTCTTTAAACCCAGCAGCTCCGCCCAGGGCAACAATACCCGCAGGCAGGAGGGAACTGGTCAGATTCCTTGAGATTCCAGTAGCTCCTTCTCCTCCCCTTCCCCCCCCCACCCCCCCATGAGCTCTTGAGACAGCTTGCCCTGCCACACCCAGTGCAGAGCTGAGCTCCTGGGGGCCCTGGGGCCATCAGAGGCTAAGGTGGTGGTGGGAGAGGGATGGGGTGGGCCTCAGACCTTTTTCTTGAGGAGAAGGTGCTTTCAGCTTCTTTAGCTCACCTAGATCCTAAAGGGGGAGTCCAGAGGGTTGCTGGAAGGGGGACAGGATGTTTCTGGGTTCTTGTGCCAGTGGTGGGGGTGGGGTGTCCTGGGGACAGCTGAGTCGACTAGGAGTCAGGGACTGGCCTTGAGGCTCCATTTGCTCAGTGGTCCCATTGCTTTTCCCTGGACTGGGTGTTTATTGAGGGGGATGGCTGGGGCTGATGGCTTCCTTCAGGATTGCCCACCCTCTGACCAGGCCTGACACCCACTTGGCCCAGGGAAACTGATGGCTAGGATTAGAAACCACCCTGGCCCAGACCCTGGTTTCCTGCCTGCTCCACAGAGTGTGGAGCAGGGGTGGGCCAGAAGGAGGACTGCCAGCCCCAGGCTGAATAGTGGGTTGCTTCCCTCTGCAGACCCCCATATCTGCCTCACAGGCTTCTGGCCAAACCCCCCTTTCGTGCCTCACTCCACCACAATGCTTTTGGTCTGTGCCCTTGGTTCTGGAGGAGCCCAGGCCTCTCCATTCTGTTGTCCCTCCCCAGTTCCTCTCTTTGTTGCTTTTACCACTAGATGGTGATCAGCTGAAGGCAGGACTGTTGCCTCCCTTATTCCCAATGGCCAGTTACAGACACCAATAAATCTACTGTGATTGGATTGTTGAGTCAATGAGGACAAGAAGCCACTGGAGGCTCCCAGTGCTGGGGATCAGGGGGCAAAACAAAGCCTTGAAAGGCAGGGTGGGGAGGAAGGGGGAGTAGGAAAGGGGAGGACATTCCTAGTATAAACACGTTACACCTTCTCATGAAAACCTTCCATGGTGCTCCCTGCCTTCAAGATTCAGTTTCTGTGGAGTTCAAGTCCAGGGGCTCTGGGGCCAGGAAGAGCTAGAGTTTAAGCCTAGCCTGCCATTTACTCCCTGGGTAAGCTCAGGGAGCTCCTTCATCATTCTGAGCCTCAGTTTCCTCTCCTCTAAAATGGAATAACGACAGGACTGACCTTTGAGGTTTGGGGTGTAGGTTCTGCGGGGGGTTTGGGGCTGCTCCATGATCAGCCCTCAATATGTATTTGTGGACTGAATGTCTCCTAGGCCTGGTGCGAGGAAAGTTCGTTAACCTCCAGATTCAGAAGAACCATTAATTGCACATACTTTGAAATCAAATCCAGGCTCTGTTAGTTACTTGCTATGTGCACTTGAGCAACTAATTTGCTCTCTTCCTGCCTATTTATTCATCCATAAAGTAGGAACCATGACCAAACCTACTCTGAATGCTTGTGGTGACGATGACATCTGATCATGCTGCTCAGTTCACTGTAACTGTAGCTGGGAATGGCCCTGATATGCACACACAGAGATCTGCAGCATAAGAGAAAGGGGGTCGTCAGTAGCGAGCCCCCCTCCCCACGGAGAAACCACATTCCAGAGAGGAGAAAGGTCTTGCTCAAGGCCACATTTTGCCTTGGTAGTGGAAGGGGGTCTCAGCCCAAGTGATCAGACCCTTCAGCTGAGTTCTTCTGCCCTGTCAGGCTACAGTGAGGAAGAAGCAGCCCTGAAGCAGCAATTTGTAAAAAAGTGACCTTTTAGGTCCCAAGGGCCCTCTTTGCTTTGGGAGGTCTCCAGGAAGTAGGAAAAGGACCTCAGATCCCCTTCTCCAAAAGCATCTTTGCTCTGCCCTGCAGCTTCTTCCCTTGTCAGGGATCCTCCACTCCCATCCCCATCCCCATGAGACAGTGTCATCTTTAACAGGTAGAAAGAAAACTTCACCTGAGCCTGGTGGTATTGACACTGGTCCAAGGTAGGGGGATAGGTTGAGCCTGGTGCAAAACCAGCGAGAGGGAGCCCAGCTACCTGTGTGTGATTTCTGCAAGCACAATGGTAAGTCACCACCTCATCTCTTCCTCTTCCCAAACTGGTGGTAGGTGTAGGTCGCACAATGGCTGGAAGAGTGCATCTATCCCCTCTGAGGGGCCTCAAAGGCTGGCCATTCACTCAGTGGCAGGCAGCAATGCCTTCTACACTGGAAGTGGTGCGAAGTCAGTTCCCAGGTTAGTGAATTTATCTTCTTAGATATTAAAACCAGTACTTACACATGGTCATGAAACTGGGTGTCGAAACCTTTAGATGTTTGGTATATTAAGAAGTGTTTACTAACCTGTCCTTTCATTCGTTAGGAGTGTTTAGGATGAACAACTGCTCTCTCAAAGTATAATTCCTGAGAGGTTGGACTGGTGGTGAAGGCTGTTTTCAGGAAATCACTTTCAAGGAGGGCTGGCTGCTTGCCCTGCTTCTTGGACATGCATTCCTCGTCAGAATCTCTGGAGCCATCCATTTGGGTCTGATTTCTTTTTCTTTTTTCTTTCTCTCTCTCTTCCTTCCTTCCTTCCCTTCCTTCTTTCTCTCTCTCTTTCTTTTTTTAAAGATTTTATTTATTTTAGAGAGAGAGAACATGAGCAGGATGAGGAGCAGAGGGAGAAGCAGACTCCCCGCTGAGCAGGGAGCCCGATGCAAAGGTGGGCTTGATCCTGGGACTCCAGGATCATGACTTGAGCCGAAGGCAGACACTTAAGCGACTGAGCCACCCAGGCGCCCCATAGGTCTGATTTCTTATCTTCCAAATGGGAGATCTGGGTAAAAGGCACTGAGGCTTACAGGGAAATCAAAACTTGGGGTGATGGAAGGCTGGGAAGAGTGGGTGATGGAGAGCCAGACTTAGTTGGGTGGGTGCAAATGACAGCCCAGAGGTATTAAAAGTTGAGAGTGAGAAAACTGAAAGATCCAGTCTGAACTCTTTCTTCCCCTTCTGGAGTCAGTGTTGCAAAGGATACAAAGGACCTTGTGTGGAAGGAGGGAAGTCTGCTGCCAAGAGTGGCCGCCTGAAAATCAGCCCTGATGCCCAAGATCCTGCCTCTGCTCATGTCAGTCACTGCTACACCTCCTCACACTCCCAAACTGTGCTTTTCCCTTCCGCAAGCACCAATTATTGCTCTGTGAAAAACAGAGACTCATCCTCAAAGTCATTAACTTCCCTGAGGAAAGGTAATAAAACAGGAATTGTCTAAGATTGACCAGAGGTAAAATAAAAGGGAAGTGGCTAGTATCTTGCCTGGCACATAGTGGGAGCATAATGTGTTTTTTTCCTACCTTCCAAGAGGGACTGAATATCAGCATCAGTAGAAGGCTGAGATTGTCTGTTTTGAGGGGGTCTGGTAGAGGAGGGAAAAGACCCCCCATTCCTGAGGGGAGAGGTGATCTCTGGTCTCAGGTTTCTCCCAGTTGTCTCCAATGTTTCATCTCTATGAGAAATACATATTGAATTCCCACCTGGACCCACTTCCTGTGCTCCGTCTCCCTCAGTCCCTCAGGAGTCCGCCTACTCTTCTTCCCCTCTCTCTGCATTTTCAGCAGGTCCCCCTCTGTGTGTTCAGAGAGCTGGGCTCCTACTGGTCTGGGGCACACAGATCTGGGGCTCACTCCCTTTGATGATGGGGGGCAGGGGTGGGAGAGAAAGACTGTGAGAGGAGGGTAGCGGGTGTAAGGGTGCAAGGGCGGCCATCTGAACGGTAGCGGCGGTCTGAGGGCTCACTTTTAGGCCTTGCTGTCTCTTGTGCGTTAGGAAGGCAGGAGGAGGGGGCCCTTCGCTGCGGATTCTAAGTGCCTTCTGAGGAAGAGGGGATACGGAAACGATGAGGGGGCGGCTGTCTCACGAAGGGGGAAAGATGGGTCTCGGTGGCAGCCACTCCCTTCAGGAGTGTGTAGTAAAAGCCTGGCTCCCTTTGGCCGACTCCCCGCCTCCAGAAATCACTACTCCGCTTCTAGGACGCCCCTTCCAAGAGGCCATCCACTACCACCCTCCCTCTTCGCGCAAAGGACCGAGAAACAGTCAATCAGAATAGAACCATGGTGGCTTCCAGCCAATCAGCACTAAGAGATGGCTGTTGAGGCGGGTTCGCGGGTGAAGCCGCCTGCGGGGCGAAGGCCCAGGCAGTGTGGGCGGGGCTTTTCTGTCATCCCTCCTCACGCGGATTGGCTGCTTGGGTTCAACAGCGCGTTTGTCAAGCAGCCGCCCTATTACGCATGCGCAGCGGCTCAATCTCCTCTGCCCTGTAAAGGTCGTGACTCTTTAAATCTTGCCGGAGCTTTTGTCCATCAGTTCGTACGTTCGTGCCCCGGTGATTGTCATGGTCTTCGGGAAGTTGTGGTCTTTGGTAACTGGGACGCTAGAGTCTGAAGGGTAGCTGAAGTGAAGGGACCGCACAGCTGCCGAGCCCAGAGCAGGCCAGGGAGGAGGAAGCCAAGAGCAGGGCGGCCTGGGGAACCGGCCAGGAGGAGGCGAGCTGCATGGAGTGAGGCCAGAAAGCCGGCAGGGGACCTTGGACTTGGGGAGGGCTTCAAACAAGGGCGAGATATGAGGCTGAAGACCTGTGCAGAAGGAGAGAGGCGGAAACTGTTCACTGAACTTAGGCCAGGCGACGTCACTTCTCATTGACTATTTGTTGTTTCTGTTTTACCTCAGTAATGCTTTCCTCCTACCCACAGGTCCCTTAGCATACTTGTCCAACTACTATGCGTGTCTCAGAAACCAGATTTCTCAGCTCTCGACCTTGTAATTGAAGTATCTCGTGGACACGCCTCCTCGTCACTTCCTAGGGGTACTTGACAGTCAACAACTTCGAAAAAAATCATTCCCAGGTGCCTGGCTGGCTCAGTCAGTAGGACTCTTGATCTTGGGGTTGTGAGTTCGAGCCCCACGTAGGGTGTAGAGATTACTTAAGGGGCACCTGGGTGGCTAAGTTGGTTAAGTGTCATGATCCCAGAGCCCCCTGTCCCCGCTGCTTTCTCTCTCAAATAAATAAACAAAATCCAAAAACAAAACAAAACACCCCAACTTCCCGTTGTCACTCACACACAACATATTTCAGAGTTCCCTATCTTAGGTCACCCCTTCACACAGGCCACCACTAAGCACATAAGGAGATTCTCTATTGATGTGTCTGCTCCTCAGGCTGTGACCCCTTTAAGGGCACTAGTACCTCTCTTTCTTGGTGACAGCAGCTTCATCCACAAGAGCAGCTTAAGTGAGTGCTTGCTACCTGGCAGGCTGTTTTCCAGCACTTTCCATGTGTTAACTCATCCTAACAACAACCTATCTGGAGAGGATTCATCTCCTGATTTCAGGATGAGGAAATAAGGTGAATGGTTAAGTGAAGCTCTAGACTACACAGCTGGAAGTGGCTATCTAGCCCCAGAGCTGGCTCTTAACCACCACTCTCCACATTAAACTGTGCACGTGATTTATTTTTAATATGATTTTAAAACAGTTCTGTTGAGAAATGATTTACCTACCAAGCAATTACCCCATTTAAAGTGTACAATTCAAGGCGCCTGGGTGGCTTAGTCGGTTGAGCGATAGCTCTTGGTTTCAGCTTGGGTCATGATCTCATGGGTCATGGGATGGAGCCCCGCATTGGGCCCATGCTCAGCGGGGAGTCTGCTTGAGATTGTTTCTCTTCCTCTCCCTTTGGCACACCCCGCCCCCCATGCGTGCTCTCTCTTTCTCTCAAATAAATAAAATACATCTTTATTTTTATAAAAATATTTATTTATTTGATAGGGAGAGAGAGAGAGCACAAGCAGGGGGAGAGGCAGGCAGAGGGAGAGGGAGAAGCAGGCTCCCTGTTGAGCAGAGAGCCTGACATGGGGCTCGATCGCAGGACCCTGGGATCATGACCTAAGCTGAAGGCAGACACTTAACCGCCTGAGCCACTCAGGTGCCCCTAAAATACATCTTTAAAAATTAAAAACTATATATATATTTCTCTTTGGGGTGTGTGTGTGTGATTTTTATGCAGATAATATTTAGTTATTAAAAAACTTTTTAAAAGTAATTTCGGTGCCCAATGAGCAGCTTGAACTCACAACCCTGAGATCAAGAGTTGCATTCTCTACCAACTGAACCAGCCAGGCACCCCAATTTCATTTTTATTTTTTTATAAATTTTTTTTTTAAGATTTTTATTTATTTATTTGAGAGAGAGAGAATGAGAGACAGAGAGCATGAGAGGGAGGAGGGTCAGAGGGAGAAGCAGACTCCCTGCCGAGCAGGGAGCCCGATGTGGGACTCGATCCCGGGACTCCAGGATCATGACCTGAGCCGAAGGCAGTCGCTTAACCAACTGAGCCACCCAGGCGCCCCTCATTTTTATTTTTTTAAGTAAACTCTATGCCCAATGTGGGGCTCGAACTCACAACCCCAAGATCAAGAGTCACATACTCTACAGGCTGAGCCAGCTGGGCACCCCTAGATATTTTGAGTCAGTAAGCGTACTTTTTATTTTCACTAGGGCGCCAATTGTCAAAAAGGTGGTATCACTATACATGTATATGTGTGCCATGCTTTTTAAAATAAGTTATAGAGGTTCCTGACTGTCTCAATTGGTAGATCATGAAACTCTTGCTCTTGGGGGTCATGAGTTTGAGCTGCACCTTGGGGGTAGAGTTTACTTACTTAAAAAAAATTACAATTTGATTTTACAACTTTTCAAAGTATTTTCATTCTAATATAATTAACTTGATATCTATTTAATAATTCAACACACCTTTCCCTTTTTTTTTTTTTTTTAAGGATTTTATTTATTTATTTGTCAGAGAGAGAGCACGCATAAGCAGGGTGAATGGCAGGCAGAGAGAGAAGCAGTCTCCCTGCTGAGCAGGGAGCCTGATGTGGGACTCCATCCCAGGACCCTGGGATCATGACCTGAGCCACCCAGGTGTCCCTCAACACACATTTTGAATCTCACCCCAGTTCTAGGAACTGGGGGCTCTGAACCAGGCCATGCAAAGCTCCTGCCTCCAGTGGCTGACATCACGGTGAGGGCAATGAGTTTGGAAAAAGAAATAGATGGTACAATATTTCAAGTACTGATTGACAGGTGCAGTGAAGACACATAAAGCAGCTGAGATGTAGAGGGTGATGGCGGAGAGAGAGAGCTTTCTTAGACTGGGAGGTCAGAATTGTTCGGTGATAGAAACAGGGTTTTTTTGTGTGTTTTTTTTACGATTTTATTTATTTATTCATTTGTCAGAGAGAGAGTGAGCGCAAGCAGGGGGAGTTGCAGGCACAGGCAGAGGAAGAAGCAGGCTCCCTGCTAAGCAAGGGGCCTGATGCGGGACTCGATCCCAGGACCCCGGGATCATGACCTGAGCCGAAGGCAGATGCTTAACCAATTGAGCCACCTAGGCATCCCAAAATATAGGTTTAAAACATTTGTATGCCACAGTCAAATTTCCCTTTGCCATTTTTTTTGTCTGGTTAAATTGAGCCAATGAAGTCAAACATATACCCAGATTTTAGGTTAGAGCATAATTTACAAAAAGGGTTTTTTACCTAGAGCCAGTGGCTCTCATTCCAAGAAATGCCTCTCCATCAAATCTGTTTCTTTGTTAAAACAAGACAGCAGGCCCCCAAATGGAGTCACTTATGCTAAGTCCCAGTCACCAAACTTAGACTTAATTTAATTACAGTTTTGACTCTTTCCAAAATGGAATCTCAAACCAGTCAATCAGGAACTACCTGATCAGCACTAAAGGGGTAATCAGCCTGATAGACCCCTGCCATCTCCTAAAGGAAAGTGACCTTGCCATAGCCAATCCACTTTTTGCTAGTATAACGTCTTTGTTCTTGCTCCCTTCTGCCTAGAAAAGTCTTTCATTTTGTACAGTGCCTCAGAGCTCCCTTCTGTCTGCTAAAAGGGATGTTGCCAGATTCATGAATCATTGAATAAAGCCAATAAATAAGATCTTTAAAATTTACTCAGCTGAATTTTGTTTTTTTAACAATCTATATCTTTATATAAGTTTGTTATAATAAGTGTCTTATAAGGAAAATTACTTAGTTATTGGCAGTAATGGAATAAAAGAATGTTTTTACTGGCACTGTTAAAGTTGAAAGATCAAAAACCGTCGTTCAAGGGGCGCCTGGGTGGCTCAGTCAGTTAAGGGTCTGCCTTCAGCTCAGGTAGTGTTCCCCAGGTCCTGGGATTGAGCACCTCATTAGGCTCCCTCCTCAGCAGGGAGTCTGCTTCTCTCTCTCCCTCAGCAGCTCCCCTTCTTTGAGCTCTCTCTGTCAAATAAATAAATAAAATCTTTAAAAAGAATGAAAAAGTAAAAATGGTGGTTCAAGAGACCAAAGACACTATGATTGGAAAGGGTCTGCATTGAAGCTGGTTTTATTTCTGTGTTAGCACAGAATGTTGATTATGAATGTCAGTAGTTTCTAGAAGCTTGTCAAGTTAAAGAATGCATTGAATTTGTGGCCGCTTGAAATCTGAATTCAAATACAATCAAAGCTGGACAAAGTCTTTGTTGTCTCCACTGCATTAGCTAATTTAAAAACCCTGCAACATTTTGCTGTCATTTGTTATGCAGTTTTACCAGTACACAAAGGGAGTTAGTGTTATGTTCTACTCTAATCAGACTACAAAAGAGAATAACAAGTTCCTCCAAGCAATGTTTACCAAACTAAAAAGAACTATTGAGAAACTGAAGGTTAGTAAACAATGGGAAATAAATCATAGTATAAAAATTGAGTGGCAATTTTAACTTTTTTCCTGTAATGTAAAATAAAAATGCCTTGTAGATTGATGTGTAAAGTCTTGAGAGAGCTATTACTTACCTTCAAGTTCTTAATAAACTAGTAAGATATTACTATATTAACTTCTAATGATCAACATTGGGATTTTCCACGGTGAGGGCTGTAGCCCTTCCTTCCACCACACGCCCTTGGAGAACCAGTTTTGCTGCTAGAGGTGGGTGGAGTTTGCTATATTCTACCCTTTCATCCATGGTGACTGAGACCTTCTAGGCTTCTAGGTCTGGGCACAGTGGGGTACACAGGTCTTAGTTCTGTTTCTAAAGGGGTAGACCTGTCTTCAAAAACAATATTGCTTCTGAAAACTGAAATTGTGTGAACCTGGTGCCCAGCGGCAATGCCCCATATATATGCCCCAGAAGACCCCCATGGGCAGATCCTGGAAGTGGAAGCTGAAGCCACGCAATGCTGGAAGTTCTCTCTAGGAAGAGAATGCAAAATTATGAACATAATGTTTGTGTGAAAGTTTATGTATATATATATACACACATATATAATATATATACCATATATAATATATATTTATAAATAATAAATATATAATATATAATAAAAATAAATATGTAATATATATTTAAGATTTTATTTTTAAGTACTCTATATACCCATGGTGGGGCTCAAACCTACAACCCCGAGATGGAGGTGGCATGCTCTACTGACTGAGCCAGCCAGGTGTCCCTGAAGGTTTATATTTGTTTAGAATGACAAAGCAAAGCAATTGCAAATTTTAAAAAGCTGACGACAAAATTTTTAATATAACGCATTTTAAAATTAATTGCCTATCAAGATATTAATTTTACTGGTAACATTGCATAATCATAGCCACTACTTCATATGATAGTGATTTTGAATTTTTTTAAAAAAAGATTTTATTTATATATTTGACAGAGACAGAGAGAGCACAAGCAGGGGGAGCTGCAGGCAGAGGGAGAAGCAGACTCCCCGCTGAGCAGGGAGCCCGGACTCAGGGCTTGATCCCAGGTCCCCGGGATCATGACCTGAGCTAAAGGCAGATGCTTAACCAACTAAGCCACCCAGGCGCCCCCCTGATTTTGAATATTTTAAATTAGAATCTGTAAAATTAGAATAATTTCTATGAGAAAGAATGGAAGTCTACCTTCTAGAGTGATTAACCCACTTTTTTTTTAAAGATTTTTATTTTTTTATTATTTGAGAGCGAGAAAGAGGGACCATGCACGAGCAGGGGGAGGGGCAGAAGGAGAGGGAGAGGGAGAAGCAGACTGCCTGTTTAGCAGGGAGCCCCACAGGGGTCCAGATCCTAGGACCCTGAGATCATGACCTGAAGGGAAGGCAGATCCTTAACCGAGTGAGCCACCCAGGCGCCCCTAGCGTGATTAACCCACTCTTCTGAAAACATTTTTACTGATAATTTAGAAAACTTACTTTTGGCTTTACAATTTATCATTGTTAATGTCTTGTAAAAGTTTTGGGTGCTGTCAAATTTGGGAAAACCTCTATGGAGTGTTTTTTATTCACGAGCAGTCAGCGTGCAGGACATTTCACATTTTCCTGTGCATTGACCAGTCTTCACCATACACTGCTGCCACCAAACCTCCAGGGGCCCTGGGAGTGTGTGTGTGTGTGGGGGGGGGGGCAGGCAGGGGCAGGCGGAGAGGGCCTTGGAGAGGGAGGATGAGGTCTGTGTGGAGCCTGGATAGTGTGTGTAGGAGGTCTGGCTGGTGTGTGTGGGGGGAGAGTGGAGGGATGAGGGGGTGGGGTGAGGGAGTAGGGTGTGTGTGTGTGGGGAGAGTCCAGTCAAGGGGAGGAGATGGGAGTGTGGGGGCACAGAGTAGGAGAGGCCCGGAAGCAGGGTCGTGGCCAGAGCTCGGGGGATCAGACTTGGGGTGGGGGCTTGGGACCTGGGTGAAGGCCACTGGGGGGTATGTGGGGAAGGGGCCTGGAAGGGGGGTAGGGACACTGAAGGGCATTGGAGAGGGGATTCAGGTGTGGAAGAAGGCCCAAGTGTGGGTGGAGTTGGGTGTGGGAGGGGGTCAGGCCTGGGGTGGGGAGTTGTGTGCCAGCGTGCCCTGGCCTTGGGGCGGGGGCCCGGATGTGGGCTGGCAGACATGAAGGTGGATCCCAGAGCGAGTGCAGTGGCTAGGATTGGGGGGACAGAACTTTGAGGTTAGCTAGCTGTGGGAGGTGTGGGGGAGGGGGTCTGGATATGGGCAGGGATCTGAGCCAGTGGGGCTGGTGGTGGAGGGTCCTCTGGCTGTAGGCAGAGCCCAGCTTGGGTGAGGTAGGGGGGTGGGGCCCCAAGCTTAAGCTTCAGTAGCTTCAGTAGCTCAGAAATGTTCCCATCAGGACTGGTTTTGGTGGAAGAAAACCCAGAAACAGTGTTAATATCCATTGCCTGGAGAAAGAAAATTATGGTACTTCATGGGTTAGAACTTAACTCGGCAGGGAAGAGAGTGATTTTGTCATGGATTAGGGTAAATACCAGTGTATCACATGAAAAAAAGCTGTAGAGGAATGTTGTTTATATATAGTTCAAGACTGTATAGTAGTAAAACTATGAGTAAAAGTACTGGACCAGATAATAATTTAAAAAGTAAGTGCACGATTCGGACTGGGGTTGCCTCTGAAAAGCGAGCGACGGAGTGAGGCCACGTGTGTACAGGGAGGCTTCGCCTGCCCCAGTAATAATAAATCTGTTAAACTGGCCGGGTACCACCTGTTTCACTGTTGTGCTTTATGTTGTGCAAGAAAATCAAGCAGAGCCCGGGTGAAGCATCGTTAGCACCTGGCAGAAGGCTGTGGGGGAGCAAAGGACTGCTAATTTGAAGAAGGCCTTCCAGGTTTCCCTGGGAATGGTACAGCTGGTTTCTGAAATGGGAATAGGGGGATTATTCTGAGGACCAGCAGCTGTTGTTCGGACAGCCTGGAATTGAGGAGGCATGGAGGGAATGTTCTGAGGATTAGCAGCCGTAGGCTGGGCAGGCCAGACCTTATGGAGAGGGACGAAGACGAAGAGGTAGGGGCTAAGTGGTGTGGAGGGATGAGGAGGCACAGCTGAGGGGACAGAACATTTGGAAGCCCCAGTAGCCAAGTCTCCCATCTCAAGTCCTTTAGGGTCTCTCACAACATTTAAATTAGACACTCACAACGGAGTCCCTGTGCCCTTTTTACTGACAAGACACCGAAGTTTGGAGGGATGAAGTGAATTTCCCAAAGCCAGTCTGACTCCGAAGTTCCTCGTCTAAACACTGTTCAGTACCACACTTTGCAACATTAACTCATGGACTCCTCCCCAAAGCACGATGACGTTGACCCTATCAGTATTCTATTTTATAGTCCCTGCCTGTATTCTGTGTTATAGTCGGGGAGGTGGAGGCACAGAGAGCCAGATGGTAAGGGGTGAGACCAGAATTAGAATCCAGGTCAGGTCCCATAATCTAGGCCTCAGGGCCAGCGACAGTGGTGGTGTTTGCTGAAGAAAACTGAGTGGGGGGGGGCGCTTGGGTGGCTCAGTCGTTAAGCGCCTGCCTTCGGCTCAGGTCATGATCCCAGGGTCCTGGGATTGAGCCTCACATCGGGCTCCCTACTCGGCGGGAAGCCTGCTTCTCCCTCTCTCACTCCCCCTGCTTGTGTTCCCTCTCTCACTGTGTCACTCTCTGTCAAATAAATAAAATCTTAAAAAAAAAAAGAAAACTGAGTGGGGCCGGGGGTGACACGTGGTGGGGAGCGTGAGAGGAGAATGCAGGAGAATAGCGGACTGAACAGATGAGTTCCCATTTCCTACCTTCTCCGACCTAACCCACCCTGAATTCTCCCCGAGCCCAGAGCCTGCTGAGGACCCGCCTGGAGCCAGTCCTGTGAACTGAGCAGACTGCCTGGGTCAGATGAGGAGGTGGGTCAGAACAGGCCCTGTCGTTTGTCAGCCAGCAGGGGTCTTCACTGGAACCCAGGAAAGACGAAGGGGCCTTCCAAATTAACAGCTGTTTATCAGCCTCAGTGGGACAGCCAGTGGGGAGAAAGCCCACGGTCATTTTGTTTTCTCCTAGGCAGGTGCTGCAGGCGTGTTTATGTATATGAAAATATACATCACGTATATGAAAGGGAGCAGGCAAAGAGCCAGGAGAAGAGCAGGGGTGAAGGTTTGGGAAGCTGGGCAGCTGGACTGACTGCAACAGGGCAGCACTCTCGTCTGTCCTGGGGAATGCCCTGAAGTAAGCTAACTTGGTTGTTGTTTTTCAGTTTTCTTTTTTAAATTTTTATTTATTTATTTGTCAGAGAGAGAGAGAGAGAAAGAGCACAAATAGTGGGAGCAGGAGAAGGAGGGAGAGAAACCGTTTCCTGCTAAGCAAGGAGCCCAATTCGGGACTCGATCCCAGGACTCTGAGATCATGACCTGAGCTGAAGGCAGATGCTTAACCGACTGAGCCACTCAGCATCCCTAAATAAGCTAATTTGTGCCAGAGAATCCCAGAAAGGACTAAGAATGAGATTGCCCAGGACCTTTGGAAAGTGGGTGTTCAGATGTGCTGGAGGACTGCCTGAAAGGGGCGAGGGTTTTCCCCGTTGCAGGATCCTCTTGCCTGGCCATTCTGTGTCTGTGGCTCTGAATTCCTCAGTGTCATTTTCTGAGTCTGATTGGGACCCTCTTTCCCTTCCTCCCTCTCTCTTTCTTTCATCCTTCTGGGTCTCTGAGTTGTTTGCATCCTTATTTCTGTATCTTTGCTCTATCCAGGTGTCTCTCAAACTTCCCTGCGTTTGCTTGTCTGACATTTCTGTGACTCCAGGTGTCTCTGTTTGTAGTACCCTTCAGGCCAGGCCCAGCAACTCGCCCCTCGGGCTGCAGCCCTAACCAGGCATGAAGCCAGTGGTTAGCTCATCATTTTACCCACCTGGGGCCCTTTCTGGGGCTTGACCTCTGAGGCAGGCAAGTAAGGGTGTGGGATCCCAGGGCAGTTTTCATTTGTGGGAGACAGGGCCGAGTCCCCCTTCAGTAGCCACAAGGTGGCAGTAGAGGACCGTTGCTGCGTTAATCCTTCCCCTCCTGTGGTCTCGCTGCTGAGACACTCCCAGGTTAGGGGGGAGTAGATTTGGGGTGTGTTTGTCCAAATCTGAAGTTTTCTTTAAAAATCAGGACTAGCCCACCAATTCTCATGACATTTCAAAGGTTTACAGAGTACTGTGCCAGATGTTCCTGTTGGTCCCCAATTTCCTTTCCTCTAACCTGCAGGTAATAGAATACCCTACCTAGGGGAGGTAATGTGAAATGAGCCCTGTACAAACTTAGTGCTCAGTGCCTTTTGAGAACCATGACAGTCACGTGCTCCTCTCCATGATCCGTGTTCACCACTAGCTGGTGCAACCCCCTGGGGTCAGTGTTCCCACTGGCACCCTATGGCAGGACCGTCCTTGGCTTGACGTGGCTGGAGTTTTGGTGGGAAAAACTTGTCTTCATAGTGTCCACGTGCCTTGACAAATAACTAATCATTAAGTATCTGAATATGTATTTTTTTGAAGCACTGAATACATTGTATGTATCAAGAAATGTCCTTGTATTTATTTTTAAGATTTATTCATTTGAGAGAGAGAGAAGGGAGAACGAGCGGGGGAGGGGCAGAGGGAAAAGCAGGCTTCCCGCTGAGCAGGGAGCCTGATGTGGGGCTCAATCCCAGGACCCTGGGATCATGACCTGAATCAAAGGCAGATGCTTAACTGACTGAGTCACCCAGGTGCCCATAGGGTCCTTTTAAACAGTATATTTATCTAACCACTATATAGATGGAAATGTCTATTTTTACCTTTCTACAAAGATAAATGTGTGCATTTTTGTATGTTTTACCATTTCTCCACCTGGAATCAATTTTAGCACTATTCATTTTTTTTCCGATTTTTTTCTTCATTTTTTCAATATTTCTGTATCTTTGCTCTATCCAGGTGTCTCTCAAACTTCCCTGCGTTTGCTTGTCTTGTAGCCACTCTATTTGTCTAACCATTCTACATATTTATATACAATTTTCACTAAACCAGTCTACAGTCCTCTGTAGGAATAGTTGTATAATACCTTTCTTGCGTGGTTGGCACATCAGATTCCCCGTGTTTTATAAAATGTTTTATATACTACGTGCTTCCTATCGCTGACATGTGTGCACCCTGCCAGTGCTCTTCCTGGGGACCTTTTCTAAGCAGACTGCTGCTTTCCGTCATTCTGAACAGCCAGCCTCTGGTGGGACGTGATGGCTACTCTGATCCAGAGTTTGTGGCCGGAGAGTCCAAGCCTGGGTTTTCTCATCAGTAAAATGGGCCTAAGAGTTAGGATTCTGATCATTATTCAACACCCAGGGGTTAGTAGATAGATGTGTCTGTCCCCACAAAATTCATCTGCTGAAATCTAATTCCCAATGTGATTGTATTTGGAGAGGTGGAGCCTTTTGGAGGTGATTAGGTCATGAGGGTAGGGCCCTCATGATTGGGATTAGTACCTTTTTAGAAGAGACTCCATAGTGCTGTGGAGGCGGCCGGGATGCACTGCAGCGAATGGTCGTGAAACTGTCTGAGTGACCTTTCACACATGCCCAGTGGTCCTGGTGGTGGCACGAGGCAGAAGCCATGGTGGATGGGGCGGCTGCATCAGGCAGAAAAAAAAAAAAAGAGAGAGACAGACTCTGGAGAGCTCCCTTGCCCTTTCCATTGTGTGAGGACACAGTGAAAAGAGCTGTGAACTAGGAAGTGCGCTCTCACTAGACACCAAATCTTCCAGTGCCTCGAACTTGGACTTCCCAGCCTACAAAACTGTGAGTAATACATTTCTGTTGTTTATAAGCTACCCAGTCTGTGATATTTTTGTTATAGCAGCCTGAACAGACTAAGTGTCCATTTTGGCAGACCCTAGACTAAGAGTCCTTCTGTTCATGACCTTGTGACTTTAAAAAATAATGACTTAAAAAAACTTGTTGTTGAGGCGCCTGGCAGGCTCAGTCAGAAGAGCATGTGACTCTTGATCTTGGGGTTGTGAGGTCGAGCCCCACGTTGGGTGCAGAGATTACTTAAAAATAAAATTTTTTTTTAACACTTGTTATTGAAATGTAATATACACATAGAAGTGTGCAACTAAGGGTGGAGCTTGATGAATCTTTACAAAGTGAGCTCGCCTGGGCATCCAGCCCAGCAGCTCGAGAACCAACATTACCAGGCCCTGGAAGTCCTCTCCCACTCGGCCCAAGTAACGACTCCTCAAACTTCTAACCCATAGATTGTTTTTCTGGCCTTTCAACTTCGTATAAATGGAATCAAACAGGCTGTGCTATTTTAGGCATTTATGAGCTTTTCCCATGCACTCAAGGCCTTTTTATTCTCATTACTTTATGGCATCGCCATGGTGTATATTCTTCAGTTTATCAGTTTTGCTGATAATGAACATGTAGGCAGCAAATTTGGGTTTGGGCTATTAAAAATAGTGCTGTTAGGTGAACCTCTATCCACCTTTTTCTTGGGTCTATTCCTGACACACGCCAGTCATGGGGACCCCAGGATTTGCACAGATTCTGCCAAACAGGTTCCAAGTGGTTAGATGGGGCGGCTGCATCAGGCAGAAAAAAAAAAAGAGAGAGACAGACTCTGGAGAGCTCCCTCGCCCTTTCCATTGTGTGAGGACACAGTGAAAAGAGCTGTCTGTGAACTAGGAAGTGAGCTCTCACTAGACACCAAATCTTCCAGGGCCTCGAACTTGGACTTCCCAGCCTACAAAACTGTAATACACTCACTCTCTTCATTTCACCCTCCCCCTGGAGAGCTCGGTCTGCTCCCTTGCACCCCCACTGGCTTGGCATTTTGCAGTGTTTTTGTGTTAATCATTTTGGTAGGTGTGCTTTTTTTTTTTTTTTTAAGATTTATTTATTTATTTTAGAGAGAAATTGAGAGAGAGCACGCTAGTGGGGGGAGGGCAGAGGGAGAGAATCTCAAGCAGACTCTCTGCTGAGCGACAACCTGTGAGATCATGACCTGAGTTGAAATCATGAGACAGTCACTTAACTGACTGAGCCACCCAGGCACGCCTTGGTAGGTGTGCTTTTATTTTTTATTTTTATTTTTTTAAAAGACTTTATTTACTTGAGAGAGAGAAAGAAAGCACAAGCAGGGGGAGAGGCAGAGGGAGAAGCAGATTCCCCGCTGAGCGGGTAGTCTGACAGGGGGCTTGATCCCAGGACCCCAGATCATGACCTGAGCTGAACGCAGACGTTTAACCCGCTTAACCGACTGAGCCACCCAGGTGCCCCAGTAGGTGTACTTTTCATCTGCATTTGCCTGATGACTAATGAAATGGAGCTGCTCCTCATATGCTTCTTGGTCATTTGCATCACCTCTTGGGCACTATGGGTGTTCTGTCTCTTCTGATAGATGATCTGTCTTTCCCTTTCATTTGTAGCAATTCTTTAGATACATTCTGGAAGTAGGTATGTTGCCTTCCCGCTCTCTTAATGATATTTTCTGCTGAAGAGAAATTGTTAAGTTGGAAATTAAAAATGCCTATTTTAAGGTCATGAAGGTGTTTTCCTTTGTTTTTCTTTTAAAGCTTTTATTTTTTTTACCTTCACATTTAGATCAACACTCCATCTGGAAATGATTATATGGTGTCAGGTAGGAGTCAAGGTATATATATTTTTTTCCAATGTGGAAATCCAGTTGGCCCAGTACCATTTGTTGAAAGGTATATCTATACATATTTTTCTCTTTACCCAATTTAGGATGCTCCTTTCTATTTCTTTTTTTTTTTTTTAAGATTTTATTTATTCATTCGAGACACACACAGAGAGAGAGAGAGAGAGAGAGAGAGAGCACGAGCAGGGGGAGAGGCAGAGGGAGAAGCAGGCTCCCCACTGAGCCAGGAGCCGGACATGGGGCTCAATCCCAGGACTCTGGGATTATGACCCGAGCCAAAGGCAGATGCTTAACCATCTGAGCCACCCAGGCACCCCCCTTTCTATTTCTGTTATGCAAGGTGTTTTATGTATCATAAATGGATGTTGTAATTTTGTAAAAATGCTTTTTTCTCCTGCATCTGTCTATTGCAGTGAGTTGCATATTGATTTCCTGGTCTTTGTCCAGCTTTGGAGTCAGCTCTGCCCATGCAGAAAGCAGGTCAGAAGGGTCTGAGATTTACTGCTCCTTAGGTGCAGCCCTCAACCCAATGACTGGGATGACGTGGTGGAAGGACACCCCCTCCTGTGGGATAACTTGAAGTGGGTGCTTTCCACAGTCTCCCAGAGTTCTCCAACAGGATTGAGTTCCAGTTGTTTGCAGTGGTCACTTACTTTACAGTGCACCTTCTTCTGGTCCATCCTGCTCCTGCCTAGCTTCTCTACCATCTTTTTGGGATCAAGTCCCAAATGGCTTATATGAATCCTTGTTTCAGGGTCAGCTTCTGGGGGACTGGAAATCAAGACACAGTCTAATACAAATGATCACCCTCTTCAATATTCTAATACTGCTAGAACCTTAGAATATTTAAACTCTGTTAACTCCTCATACCTTCTGCATTATTGCTGTCATGCATTTTAGTTTCATGTGTGTGTATATATGTTTTTTCTTTTTCATTTTTTTAAAGATTTTATTTATTTATTTGACAGAGAGAGACACAGAGAGAGAGGGAACACAAGCAGGGGGAGCGGGAGAGGGAGAAGCAGGCCCCCCGCGGAGCAAGGAGCCCGATGCGGAACTCGAACCCAGGACGCTGGGATCATGACCTGAGCCGAAGGCAGATGCTTAACGACTGACCCACCCAGGCACCCCTCTTTTTCATTTTTAAAAACAGCTTTATTGAATATAATTCACATACCATACAATTCACCCATTTAAAGTGTACAACTGAAGGTTTTTAGTATATCCGCAGATATGTGTAACCATCACCACAATTGCATTTTAGACTTTCTTTACCTCAAAAGAAACCCCATACTATGTCAGCTATACATCAATTAAAAAAAAAGAGAGATAACATTAAAAAAACACAACCCAGTCCATAGCTTTTAGCTGTAACCTTCCTGATCCCTTGTCCTCTCAGCTCTAAACAACCACTGTGTCTTTTCTGTGTCTTTCTATTTCCCTCTTCTGGACTTTTTTTTTTTTTTAAAGATTTTATTTATTTATTTGAGAGAGAGATTGAGAGAGAGAGAGCAGGAGAGGGGGGAGGGTCAGAGGGAGAAGCAGACTCCCTGCCGAGCAGGAAGCCTGATGTGGGACTCGATCCCGGGACTCCAGGATCATGACCTGAGCCGAAGGCAGTCGCTTAACCAACTGAGCCACCCAGGCGCCCTCTCTTCTGGACTTTCATATGAATAGAATCATACACTTTGTGGCCTTCTGTGAGAGACTTCTTACATGTAACCATATTTTCAAGATACATCTGTATTGTAGCATATATCAACACTTCATTCCTTTTTTATGGCCAAATAATATTCCATTGTGTGGGTATATCTTATTTTGTTTTCTATTCATCCATTGATAGACATTTGGGTTTTTCCACCTTTCAAAAATTAGGAATAATGGTGCTATAAACATTTGTGTACAAGTTTTAGTGTAGAAATATGTTTTCAATTCTTTTGGGCATGTACCTGTATGTATAATGTCTGGGTCATACGGTAACTCTGTCGTTTGAGGAACTCAGACTGTTTTACAAAGTGTCTGCACTATTGTACATTCTGACAGAGTATAATGTTCCAATTTCTTCACATCTCCATCAACACTTATTGTTAGCTGACTTTTTTGATTCTAGACATCCTAGTGGGTGTGAAGTGTTATCATTGTGGTATTGATGTGCATTTCTCTGATGACTAACATGTCAAGCATCTTTTCATGTGTTTTTCGTTTGTATATCTTCCTTGGAAAAATGTCTATTCAGATTCTTTGCTCATTTATAAACTGGGTTATTTGTCCTTTTTGATGCTTTTGCTGCTATTATGCATTTTCTTAAGCTAATTTTTGGATTGTTCACTGCAAGTATGTAGAAATATGATAAACTTTTGTATATTCATTTTTTATCCTGTAGTCTTGCTGAACTCACTTATTAGTTCTAATAGTTGCGTGTGTGTTGTTGTGTTTTTTTTTTTTAGTGGATTCTTTAGGATTTCCTGTAAACAAGATCTATGAATAGAGACAGTTTCTACTTCTTCCTTTACAATCTGGATGCCATTTATTTATTTATTCATTCTCTTATTATGTTCAATTAGCAAACATATAGTACATCATTAGTTCTTTTTTTTTTTTTAAGATTTTTTATTTATTTATTTGAGACAGAGAGAATGAGAGACAGAGAGCATGAGAGGGAAGAGGGTCAGAGGGAGAAGCAGACTCCCTGCCGAGCAGGGAGCCCGATGCGGGACTCGATCCCGGGACTCCAGGATCATGACCTGAGCCGAAGGCAGTCGCTTAACCAACTGAGCCACCCAGGCGCCCTACATCATTAGTTCTTGATGTGGTTGCCTTTTGATTCTTTTTCTTGCTTAACTGCCCTGGCTATCACCTCCAGTACAATTTTGAGGAGAAGTGGCAAGAGCATACATTCTTGTCTTACTCCTGATCTTAGGAGAAAAGCAATTTGAAACAGATGGGTGATTCCCCACCACCTGTTCTGGCTTGCGTTTGTTATTGTTTGCTTGCTTGTTTTGCAACTTCACTTGTCTAAAATGTTTTAGTGACATCTATTTCCCCTACAACACAGAGCCTCTGATGACACTCCTCACAGGGTTAAGTCTTAGGCAAGTGCACATTCACCTTGGGGTGATCATGTTTTTAGCAGGGCTCTTTTGACTGTCTCTTCTTGATCTCTCTGTTAAGCTGTCTGCCTCATTTGGTATTACATCAATATGTTAGGCTCCGCTAATTACTGGCTAATTGCTGTATTATTTTCTACAGTGCCCTGGGGCATAAATTGTTCATTGGTCTGATCCAATTAAATTCAGGCAAGGGTAGTTTCAGTTTTTGAGTAGGTGGGCTATTAGCTGTCTTTTTCCCTGGTTGTCTCTAGTAAATTAGCTGGCCTATGGTTTAGTTTGTTGCTCTTAATTAAGAGGAACGATTGTTTTGAAGAGTGTCCTTAGATTTGAACTTTTCTACATTCCATCTTAAATAAAGTCAATTCCTTTGGGGAGAGCTTCAGAGCTCTCTTTTCTAAAGGACTGCCTCTTCCCTAGGCGATATCTGTGATCCACTATTTAGGGAGCTGGGTGGATGTGGTAGACTCTGGTCTTCTCAGCTTGCTTTCCCTGGTGTGGAACCTCTGTCCTACCAATAAGCTGGGGCAGAAGCGATCAGGACTTCGATATTCTTGGCCTGCTGCACCTGGAGTGGAGCCTCTATCCTCTAGGTTGAGAACAGGAGCCCCTGACCTCTTGGCCTCACTCACCAGTAGTTTAGCCCCCTCAACTTAGAGGTGGAGATGAGCAGTGCTGGTGGCCTGCTTCTCCTGGTGAAAAACAGTAACCCTTTATGTAAGGAAAACACTCCTGGGGCACCTGGCTGGCTCATTCAGTAGAGCTTGTGACTCTTGATCTCAGAGTTGTGAGTTCGAACCCCAGTGGAGATTACTCAAAAATAAAATCTTAAGAAAAAGAAAAACACTCCTATGTTTCTCTTTTATTCTCATACTACTATAACACTCACAACACTTCTGACACCAGATGTGTGTGTTCTGCACCCATCATGCAATTCTGCAACACCAGCTGGGTGTCCTACAATTCAATTCAGTTCTGACACAACCCGGAGTGAGTGTCAGATGCCACAGTCTAAGGGTTCACTCCCACAAAACTGCTCCATTTCAGAGCCAACTGAAAGTTCCAGATTGTCATCTCTACTTATTATTGTCTGGCTATAAATTGGGGTTCCTATGACCCCCTCCTAGGGGCTGATAATTTGCTAGAGTGGCTCACAGAACTCAGGGGAATACTTATTTATGTTTGCCAGTTTATTATAGAGGGTATAATAAAAGATATGAATGAATAGTCAGATGAAGGGATACATAGGATGAGGTCTAGAAAAGTCCGGAGAGCAGGAGCTTCTGCCCTTGTGGAGTTGGAGTGTGTCACCCTCCTAACATATAGGTGTGTTCACCAACCCAGCAGCTCTCTGAATCCCATTTTTTGGGAATTTTATGGAGGCTTCATTACATACATGGAGGCATGATCTATCATTAACTCAGTCTTCAGTCCCTCTGGAGGATGGGGGATGGGGTTGAAAATTTCAAATTTCTAATCATGGCTTGGTCTTTCTGGTGACTAGCTCCCATCCTTAAGCTACCCAGGAGCCTACCAAGAGTTGCCTCATTAGAATTAAGACACTCCTATCACCCAGGAGGTTGCCCTATACCTAAGGGATTTAGGAGCTCAGTGTCAGGAGCTGGGGGCAAAGATCAATATGCATATGGTTTATTATTTTACACCCTTGGTTGGGGGCAGAGGGAAGAGGGATCCTGGTCTTCTTGGCTACATCTGCCCAGAGTAGCGATTTTGTCAAACTGAGCTGGGGAGAGGAGAGGAGGGAAGGAACAGGATGTGGTTCAAATCCCAGTCTCACTGTTCTTACTGGGTTTTAGTAGATTTTCTTGAATAAATGTTTCTTCATTTATTGAATACCCTTAGGACACTTTCCAGAGACTTTAAATGGTGTAGTTTTTTTTTTTTTTCCAGATTTTATTTATTTGTCAGAGAGACAGAACACAAGCAGGGGGAGAGACAGGCAGAGAGAGAAGCAGGCTCCCCGCCGAGCAAGGAGCCCGATGTGGGACTCGATCCCAGGACCCTGGGATCATGATCTGAGCTGAAGGCAGCCGCTTAACCGACTGAGCCACCCAGGTGTCCCTAAATGGTGTAGTTTTTAAAAAATAATTTTTACCAGCTTTGCTTGTTTCCCTAGGGAGTGGGTCTGTGGAGCTCCTCACGCAGCCATCCTGGAAGTGGAATTCTGTGAGTGGTGTTTCTTCACAGAGACCCTCAGGGAAAGGCCCTCGGCTTGGTTCTGCCCTTGGGCACCCCCCTCCCAACATTGGTAAGGAGGAGCTGTTTTCATATATCACATGTCTTTATTTAGCACTTATGGATGTGTGTCCCCATTTTGTTCCACAGTTTTTACCAAAAGTCCCTGTCCTTCCCGCTCTCCTCAAGCACGGATAGAATCTTAGATGTGCAGCCGACGAGGGCAGCAGCTTGGTAGGCCAGGAGGGCTTACACGTGGCTCACTGCTGCTCCAAGGATTCCCCACAGAGTCTGCTAACAACCCACCTTTCAAAGCTTACTGTACGTCTCACTTTTCACTGCCTTGTCCTTTTCTTTGGGAAGAGTCCTTCCTTCCTTCCTTCCTTCCTGGGGAAGGGGTCCCAGGGCAGGTTAGAAAGGCCACAGACCGTCTTGGAGCCCAAGGGCAGCCCCTGCGGAGGGAGGGCCACAGGGGTAAGCCCCAGGTAGCCTGGCCTCATAGCAGGCAAGTGGGGCCAGCCGCTGAAGGAAGCATTGTGCTCTGCATGGTTGTCTGTGAACCAAGTGCCCGACGGTAAGCTTTTGAGAGCGTAGGCATCCATTTCAAAGGCATTCATCTAGATAAACAGACTGCCAGCTATAGGACACAGCTCCGAGCTACACAGGCCGGCACCACCCAGGAAGTTCCCCTCTTACAAATCCCTGGGTGACCTAGATAACCGACGGCTTGAGTGACCCCACTTTTCCCTTCCCGCCCCAGTTCCTGCTCTTATGTTTTCAATTTGCCAACAAAGAGTGAACCTCTGCAGCCCTGAGCACCCCAGGGCCCAAGGAGAGGCAAGTGGCCAAGCACGACTTCAGAGCAAGGCCTGCCTTGCTGTCTGACTGTGGGGCAGCACAAGGACCACGAGGAAGGACTTTGGCTATGCTCATTCCCTTCCCCGACCCTTTCCAGAAATTGTTTCTTCAATTTCCCCTTCCCAGGAAAGCCTTCTGACTTCTATTGTTTTTAAGCTTACCTCCTCCCGCTCCCCTGACTTTTGTCACACCCTTCTCCAAACTCTGCCACTCCACCTCCCGCTGCAGCTGGCTGGCTTCCTCTGTGCCCCTCACCCAAACCTGTGAGCCCCTGGTGGAGGAGCCTGGCCGTCCTGCAGCCTGGGGCCCAGCAGCCGCATGTTCACAAATGTCCGCTCAGTGCCTGATCACTAGAGCAGCGGAAGACAAGGGGCCCGTGTACAGTGGGCCGTGGGGTGGACTGCTCCATCAGCAAGCTGGGGGGAGGCTTCCAGAGAGAACACGGGCGGTGCTCACTGTGCAAAGGCCACGCCCATCTGGGACACTGGTTGTGAGCCTGTCACCAGAGAGAAGTTTGGCCAGGAATAAAGATTCAGAGGCTGATTTCCTGTTCCTGACTTGATGCTGAGTCCAGGGGCTTAGTGGGCAAACTTTACCTGCCATGAGCCAGAGCCTGAGGCTGGGAGGCTGCGGTGGCCAGGACTTCTGTTAGGGCTGCGGAGGCAAGGAAGCACCCATGGACCGCCTGCTCTTTGCGGCTAGAAGAGTTGATGGATCAACCGCAGGGCCCCCAGCAAGATGTCCTGCTCCGGAGACCTGGGAACATCTAGGAAATCTGGGCTTATCACATTGTTTTCCGTGTATTTGAAAAACAAAATTATAATTTATTTATTTGTTTTTTTAAAGATTTTATTTATTTATTTGAGAGAGAGCGCGAGAACACAAGCAGGGGGGGCAGGCAGAGGGAGAAGCAGGCTCCCTGATGCGGGGCTGGATCCCAGGTCCCTGGGCTCATGACCTTAGCCGAAGGCAGATGCTTAACCGACTGAGCCACCCAGGCGTCCCCAAAATTGTAATTTACAAAATGAATAGCAGAGACAGAGTGCAGCGAGCGAGCAGAAGTCTGGGAGCCTCTCGGAGCACAAGGGATCTTCCTGTGGTTTATGGCGCAGTATCCTAAGGTGAGACTGAAGGTCTGACATTCAGGAGGCAGAGGCTTGACATCAGGCCCCCAGCATCCAGGCCAGGACCTCAGGTGCTGCTCACCCTACCTGAAAAAATGAGAGAAGAACCAACCCTGAGACCCCTACCGCCCGGGCCCACTCCCCAGTCCACATCCAGCCTGCTCAATATAAAGAAATAATTCAAGCTAAGGTGGGCTGACAGAACTGAGAAGAGGGTTAATGGGGAACCGGTAAATTATCATCTAGTCCAGGCTGGTACAACAGCTCTTATTTCTCCAGGGCGCTGTTAGTGCGGGGTGTTGGGCCTGGGGAGCATCAAGGGGGAGGGCGCTACCCCAGCCCAGCCCAGCTCGGCCCTCCCAGCGCCCCCGTGGGAGGTTGTCTGCACTCCCTCCAGCCCCTGCTCTGCCTACTTCTGCTCTCAGTGCATCAGTCATTGATGGTACTTCAGAGGTGCGTGTGTCCACACTCAAGGTCAGAAATGTAGCCCCATCAGGCTGTGGGTGCTGAGCCTGCCCGCTGCCCCCTGCAAGGCTGAGCTGTGTTGGTGAGGAACTGGGAAGTTCCTTCTGACACCAGGTCTCAGACTGCTGGCAGCCCCACCCCTGCCAAAGAGCGCTTGGCCCCAAGGGGCAGCATCTCTTTCTGAAGCCCCCTCCCCCTGCCCTCTCCCCAGGCAAATACTGGTTGGCTTTCCACCACTATAGATTAGTTTGCATTTTCTAGAATTTTATCTAGATAAAATCATACAGTACATACTCGTTCGTCTGGCTTCTTCCCATCAGCATAATGGGAAGATTATGGACGATTATGGACGATTATGGAAGACTTTGAGATTCGTCCATGTTACTATGTCAGTACTTCACTCTTTATTGCCGGGTAGTGTTTCATTTTGTGGATGTGCCATACTTTATCTGTTCTCAAACTGATGGACATTTTAGGTTGTTTCTCATTTTTGGCTATTACAAGTAAAGCTCCTATGAACATTAATAAATCTTTGTGTGGGCATATATTTTCATTAACCTTGAGTAAATAGCTAGGAGTAGAACAACAGAGTTGGATGAAATTTGTATGTTTAAATTTATAAAAACCCGCTAAACCTTTCTCCAAAGTAGTTGCACCATTTTACATTCCACCAGCAGTGTGGAAAGTTCCAGTCTCTCCACATCCTTGCCAACACTGGTAGGGTCCGTCATTGATTGTAGCCATCCTAGGGGGTGTGTAGTAGTATCTCTCTGTGGTTTTAATGTGCTCTTCCTTAACGACCAATGATGTTGGACATCTTTTCATGTGCTTATTTGCCATTGGCGTATCTTCTTTGCTGAAGTGATTATTCATATTTTTTACGCTTTTTTTTTTTTTTTAGGGAACAAAATATTGTGCAAGTAAGTGCTCACAACCTTCCCCTTCCCCTGCCTTCTGAGGAGGTGTTGGTGTATTTGTGGTTCATTAAGGGCAGAGATGAGAAGAAGGGGCATGGGTCTAGAATGATCTATTTGGAACAGACCTGGGAGGGTTGGGGCAGGGGGAATAGAAGAATCCTGTTGGAGGGGAGAGGGAGGAGAGGAGGAGAAGGCTGGGAGCTAAGAGGGAGAGGGGCAGCAATGGGGGAGAGGAGGAGTGGAGCTGGGGGATCTGCTGTGAGGATCCTCCCCTCACCGTCGCCTCCAGAAAAGCCTAAGCTCTTCGTGTCTGCTCAAAGCTTTTGGAATTGGGTCAGTGTTACTTTTGGCTGTGTCACTACACTGAGATGGTGGGGGCAGGGGCGGGGAATGGTTTTGTTTGAGTGTTACATAAACATTGAGCAGTTGTAGTTTTATTCTTGGTGTTGGCCTTAGCGATAGAAGGACAGTGATGGAGAGGAGCAGGGTGGGGAAGCATTTTAAAAAATAACAAAAATTAAAACATTTTTATTTTGCAGTAATTATAGGTCCATGAGAAGTTGCAGAAAAATATTCAAGGAGGTGTCATGTACCCTTCACCCAGTTTTCCCTGAAGGTAACCTCTTCCCTAACTACAGTATGATATAAAACCAGGAAATTGGCAGTGCTTACTCAGATTTCACTAGTGTTACCTGCACTCGTGTGTGTGTGTGTGTGTGTGTGTGAGTGTGAATATGAATAGTTCTGTGCAGTTTTATCACAGGTGGAGATTCATGTAACTAGCCCTACACTCAAGACACAGAACAACTATATCACCTCAAGACTCCCTCAGGCTGTCCTTTATTGACTTCCACCCCCCTTTCTCCCTCTCCTTTCTTCACCTCCAGCAGCCACTAATCTGATTTCCATCTCTACCATTTTGTCATTTCAAAAATGTTACGTAAATGGAATCATACAGTATGTTGCCTTTTGAGATTGGATCAGTGTTACTTTTCTCACTCAACACAATTCACTTGAGATGCGCCCAAGCTGTTGAACGTATCAGGACGCTGTTCCATTTTATTGTTATTTCCTGGTGTGGATATACCACAGTTTTTTTTTTTTTTTTAAAGATTTTATTTATTCATTTGAGACACAGAGATAGATAGAGAGAGAGAGCATGAGCAGGGAGAGAGGCAGAGGGAGAGGGAGAAGCAGGCTCCCCGCTGAGCCAGGAGCCTGACACGGGGCTTGATCCCAGGACCCTGGGATCATGACCCGAGCCGAAGGCAGACGCTTAACCATCTGAGCCACCCAGGCGCCCCAGATATACCACAGTTTGTTTAACCACTCAGCCACTGAAGGACATTTTTTTTTTCCAGTTTTTAGCAATTGGGAATAATGCTGCTATGAACATTTGTGATCAGATTTTGGTGTGAACATAAGCTTTCATTTCTCTGTGACAGATGTCCATGAATGTGATTGCTGGGTTGTATGGTGAATGTATATTTAGTTTTATAGGAAACTACCAAATTATTTCCCAGAATGGCTGTACCATTTTACATTCCCACCAGCAATGTATGCATGATCTAGTTTCTCTGTATCCTTGCCAGCATTTGGTGTTGTCACTATTTTTTATTTTCATCATTCTGATAGGTATGTAGTGATATCTGATTGTGGTTTTAATTGCATTTGGATAATGGTTAATGATGTTTAACATTCCTTCATGAGCTTATTTGCCAACGTATATCTTCTTTGGTGAAATGTATGTTCATGTCTTTTGCTATTCACTGATTTTTTTTTTTAAATATTGGTTGGTTGTCTTCTCATTGACTTATAAGAGTTCTTTATATACTCCAGATTCAAGTCCTTTGTCAGATATATATTTTGCAAACATTTTCTCCAAGTTTATAGCTTCCCTTTCCATTTTCATAGCAGTGTCTTATGTCTTTTGAAGAACAAAAGTTTTAATTTTGATGAACTCTACTGGTTTTTTTTTTTTTTTTTTTAAAGATTTTATTTATTTATTTGAGAGAGAGAGAATGAGAGAGCACATGAGAGGGGGGAGGGTCAGAGGGAGAAGCAGACTCCCTGCCGAGCAGGGAGCCCGATGCGGGACTCGATCCCGGGACTCCAGGATCATGACCTGAGCCGAAGGCAGTCGCCCAACCAACTGAGCCACCCAGGCGCCCGGTTTTTGTTTTGTTATGAATGATACTGTTTGTGTTTTATTTAAGCAGTCTTTGCCAAACCACAGGTCACTAAGATTTTCTCTTTTATTTTCTTCCAAAAGTTTGTGCTAATTACACGTAATTATCTTCAGTGTTCGATTGTTGAAATGAGCTACAGGACCCATAGTTTATACTCATATTTTATTACAGGTATTGCAGTCCCAGCAGAAGGAGGATATGCACTGCAGGTGTCTGAAGATCTCAGGTGGAGGCTTCTTTGAACTTCTACCACTCAGTTACCCAGGATACACTTTGATTTCCGGTCTCAAACCACTTGTGTACTGTGTATGTGAAGCCCCTCAGTATTGGAAGCCCACGTCTGCTCAGGGTGGGGTCTTATATTTATATTGAATGGGTCACAAATGCACATTATAGCTATGTGACCAGCCTTAACTTTTAACATCCCCCAGGCCTCATTAAGACTAGGTACAAATAACAAATTCAGTGCTTACTGCACAGTATTGGCAGGTTGGTGGTCCTGCTCTGAAACAACTCACTACCCATGGTGTATTTATTTTTATTTTTTAAAAAATATTTTATTTGTTTATTCATGAGAGACAGAGAGAGGCAGAGGCACAGGGAGAAGCAGGCTCCCCACGGAGCAGGGAGCCTGATGCAGGACTTGATCCCAGGACCCTGGGATCAATGACCTGAGCCGAAGGCAGACGCTTAACCGACTGAGCCACCCAGGCGCCCTCAGCAGGTTCTTTACACAGTTTCAGGACTTCTCAACATGATCTCTTCAGAAGCATAGAATTCTTACATGGCAACTGAGAACCCCAAAGCTGAGTGTTCCAAGAGACATAAAATCCTGAGCCCAAAGCTGGCCCAGTACTATTTCCTCTGTATTCTATTGGTCAGAGTGGCTAAAGAGCCTGCTCAAATTTAAGGGCAGAGGACAAAGACCTCACCTTTCTATGGGAGAAGTTCCAGAGAATTCATGGCCGTCCTTCATCTGCCACAATGGAACAGCCAGATCCTCCTCTGAGACCCAGCCAAGGACTGATGAGTTGGGAGGGAAGGAGACCACCAGGCAGAAGTTATAGGGCAGGTAGAAGTTCTGCCAAGGTGGGGCTTCCTTCCTGCTGGCAAGAGCTTTAGTGTCTAGCTGAGGCTATTCCATGGCAGGTCTCTGTGCTCCCCCAGCCTGTTTTCCTTCTATAAAATAAGAGTTGATGATTTCCAGACTGTCCAGAACTGTCCAGCATCCCACACATTTTACCTCGCCTGTGGCTGTGAGATTTCCTGCCTCATGAGACAACAGTCATGGAAACCAACATGTCCTGGAGTAGGAACTGCCACTCTTCTGAATATTTGCCATCCACCTTCCTAAAGTCAATCTGTGCCTAGCCACAGGGATGAGATATGGTGTCATACAAAGCGGCCTCATTAAGCAGTAATCCTCAAATATAGTAGGGTACTATTTATGTAAATTATTTTAAAAAGCACAGTATATCTGTATCAACCAGAGTTCATGTCATCACAGCTTGTATTTATAATGACCTTCTTCATTACCCATTCTGCATTCCCTTTGCCTTTAGAAAGCACCTTAGCTGGTTGTGATTGTTTACCTGGTAGGGTGACCCAAATCTTCATTCCTGAATGGTCTGGGCCATCAGCAGTCGTGCCTGACTTGGCTGTTAGAGTTTTCCATTGATTTTAATCACAGGGCATGGTAGTATAAGAGACTCCCTAAGGGATCTTCTGTATTCCAGACATATTTCCTTACCTCCATTTTGTAGGAGCAGCCCAGTTTGCCCTTGGTAATCAATCACCTACATAACACAATGACTTCATTTGCTTGTTGGTTCAGAGGCATGAAGAGCCCGAAGTGGTCAGGTGGCAGTCTCAACTTCTAGTTCAATGGAATCATTATTGTGCCTCCAGGGGCAAGCATTCCTCCCTTTGGAACTAGGGCTTCTAGATCAGTGGAGCATAAGGCGGTGGGGGTGGGAAGAAAAATTTTTGCTAGTGGATCATGAGGGAGAATAGTGAGTGGAGTCACTTCCATTTCCACTTCTTGATTCCTGGACCTATGAATCCTGGCTATGGGGAAAATAGCACCATATATTGGATGCTGATTTCTGCATCCTGCAGGACACTGTGACAGTCCCTCAAGGTATTTCTACCTACCTGGCACCAAAACTGAGTCTTCGAAAGGCCCTTTCACCATTATGTCAAGCCACTGCCTTAGGATGATGGGAAACATGGTAAGATCAGTGGATTCCATGAGCACAGGCCCATTTCTTCACTCCACTTGCTGTGAAGTGAGTTCTTTCACCAGAAATGGTGCTGTGTAGAACACAAGATGGTAGATAAGGCATTCTGTAAGTCCACAGATGGTAGTTTTGGCAGAAACATTGTGGGCAGGAAAAGGGAGTCCATATCCAGAGTAAGCTTTTATTTCCATAAGACCAAAGTGCTTGCTGTCATTTCCATGATGGAAGCTGTCCAACAGAATCAACTTGGGAATAGTGCCATACTGGGGACTTAGTCTCTGCTGCTGGCAAGTGAGGCAGTGGCTGTAGCCAGGTTGGCCTTGGTGAATGATCCCTGTTGCTGAGCCTCCATGCATAACCTCCATCCCTGTGATCAGGGCCACTTTGTTCTGATGATAAGCGCATCGGGTGATGAGTGGGGTGGCTGAGTAGTAACCATGGAGTGGATCATCCTAGGCACTTGATTTTTACAATCCTCCTCTGCTGAGGTCACCCTTTGGTGAACATTCACACAGGACACAAATCATGTTTCTTAGCCCAGAGAGGTCTATCCATACACCTCTTCCCCAAAATTCACCATCACCAATTTTCCAATTATGTTCCTTCCAAATCCCTGGTCATCTAACCAAATACTGGCTACACCCCATGAATTGGCAGAGACTCATGCCTCTGGCCATCTCTCCTCCCAGGAAAAATAAATAGCCAGGTTTATTGTTATTCTCCAAGATCAGTCTGTCCCCTCACCAAATAGGTGAGTTGAGTAGGGATGCGGTGGAAGTCACCACCCCTGAATCCTTCAAGTCCCTGATGGTGGCAATAATCTCTGCAAACCTTCCAAGAATTACTGTTTTCCTAGGCAGAGGCAGTTCTAGTGGCTTCCATTTGGCCTTTCCTGCCATAATAGCCCTCACTCCACAGGTCAGGGAACCAATATGAGAATTCTGTCAGTTGCTAAGCATGTCTTTTCCAATTCTGGAACCGGACAAGTAACCACAGGGTGGCATCAGGGACCCACTGTGCCCACTGAGAGATGAACTGGAGCTAAAACTCCATGGATCACCTGTGCTCCATAAGCCCCTGCTCTGAACGGTGGGTTTCCAGGAATCAGTTCAGAGTCAGTGTCCAATAATCTCTGAAAGGTATAATTTCTTCTTTTTCTCCAACACACAGCAGTGACCCTGGCAAGTAGCTATTGGTCCCTTTGGGGAAGGCTAAGAGAAAGATTAACAAGATAAATTTTTGGCAGTTTAGTGGTGTCCTTCCTCAAGGGGACCTGGTCTCCCCTTTATTTAAGAAGTTCTGGGTCTGTGAAATGGCTTAAGCCTGGGAATTGAATGAAGGCTGTGACTCCCTGTTTTTATGATTCAAGTGAGACTTCTGTTCACCTGACCTAGAATTCTTCTACTAATACAGATCAAATAAGAGTTTAGTAGACTGCTCAACTCTTTCTCTTCATGGGACACCATGATCAATTAGCCAACATCATAGGTCTCTGTAAGTCAGACTATTCTGATTACTGCATTGACTCTGTTGTCCATAACCACCTTGCCTGTTGGTGACTGAGGGCCATCGCTCAGCCCCTGCCACCTCATGATCCAATTATCCCCATTGCATTTGGGGATCCCAATTGAGTAGCAATTCCGACTGTCATTTTTGACCTATAGTAAAGAGAAGAGTGACCAGATTGTTCTTTCAAGGATGCTGGGAGCCCCTCACAAATTTATTTCTTATAGTCATGGTGAAAATGGGCTCTTCTGGACCCTTCTGGGGCGGGTGACCAGGTTTTGCCTCATAAATGCACTCTAATATTACAATCTTCCTAAGCATTTGGATACTTTCCTCTACAGTATACCAAGGAAGCTCTGGCATTTCAACTTAATTTAGTGTAGGCCACTTTTGGTTTCAGCTTTCATTCAGCCAAAAAACCTGTTAGAATACTTCCTAGCCCCTGGAGCTACAATAACCTGTAATCTGTACTCTCTGCTTAATAGGCCTACCTCATTAAATTTCGCCCGATCTAACTTTCTGTTCTTTCTGCCATCATCCCACATCCTTAATATCCATTCCACACATCACAGGGTGAGCAGAGAGGAGGCACCAGATCCATGCTGATGATTGAAAAACCTCTCACAAGACCCCAAATCTGATTGTTGGCATCTGAAGACAGAGTATGTCAGTTCAGATGCTCTGGGTCAAAGTGAGGAGTGCAAGAAGTTTGTTGGGAGCTACGCCTATGGAAGATAAAGCAGGAGGACGCAGGCCTGGGCAGAGGGAAACTCAGTCCATGATACAGCCTTGAGCAAGGCTTGGTCAACCCAGTGGGAGTTGAGAGCAAGGACTTGCCTTTTGAATAGTGCAGTGCTGAGTGGAGATGGCCAAGCGAGCCTCCTGCCTTGCTCAGTTTTTGGGGGCTGCTCTGGAAGAGTGGACTTTGGTTTCAACACCATGAATTAACAGAGAAACAGTAAATTATCATAACTTGTAAGGTCTTTCAATAACTCTGATTTCACTAGTTGAGAGATTTTGGAAATTTGTGGCCTGTCAAGGGAACCTGAGTGGTGCCTACCCACAGTAACCATACCTTGTCCTCTAGTGCAGAGCTGTGGAAATTTTTGTAAATAACAGAGGGCACCTGTTTTCATGCCGACTGACTCAGTGTGTGAATAAATCTCTGCTTCCTATCTGTGCACTTGCCTGTTTAGTCAAGAATAATTGTAGAACATGCTGACCCCTGGGAGATTCCCATCTCCCCAGGGGCACCTGAGGCTGGGGGGCCACCCTCAGCTTCGGCCTACAGGAGCCCTGGCATCAGAGGGAAACGGAATCTGAAGCATTCCTTGCCATCGTGGTACAATTTATTTTCCTTTTCCTTCCCGTGGTTCTTAGCCTTGCCCTTCATCTCCCAGAGAGAGGCAATGGGACAAGAATAAATTTGTAAGCCAGGCTGAAAACTGGGTGAGCATAAAGAGCTAGAGTCTTGGAGCTCACAGGGATGCTCAGGATGGCAGTCACATATGGAAAAATTTGAGCCCTGGAGACTGCATCTAACTCCTTACTTTGCTCTGCACAGGCCGTGGGATGTGGAAGTTCCTTTAACTTCTCTGTGCTTCCCAACTACTGTGATAATCACAGAACCTATCTTACCAGGCTGAGAATGCAATGAGTTACTCTATGTAGAGAGCTCACATCAGTCAGTGACAGGCTTAGTGAGGGCTTAGTAAGTGTATCCTGTCATTATATCTACTAGCTGTTGAAATGCTGAAATAAAATAATTTCTCCATGCCTCGGTAAGCCCTGTCTACCCTACAGCACTGTCCTGATGGCCAAATGAGTTACTTGATGTCCCCCCATCACAACCCAGTCCCCCCATAGAACTCCCCAGGGGAAAATGGCTCCCAAAACTATATGCTCAGAATTCCTCCTGACAACCGATCCAGGTTTCAGGTATTCAGGCAGGGGGCCACTAGCGCCTCTGTAAAGGCCCAGCTCTGAGCCCCTGAGGACACCTCATGGGCAGCCTTGCCATCCTGCCTGAGCCCCTTTGGGCTTCATTCCAGGCATCCTGGGATGCATCACAGGCTACGGTTCCACTGTGGGGCCATGGTCTTCACGTTCTTCATTGTTGTCTGTTGTCCTAGGTTGTCTTTTGGGATCCGTTTCTTGGGTTTTACAGAGGAAGTTCCTTTGGGGAGTATGGGGGCTCAGGAGCGGCCAGGGGGAGGCTATATTTTATGCAACGTGGGCATTAGCGGCATTCCCTGGGGACAGTGTTTTGAAGTCTCTGTCCCTACTCTCTAGCCTCTTCACCCCAGTGGTATGGGACATATGCCTTTTTTTTTTTTAATTTTATTTTTAAGTAATTTCTACACCCAATGTGGGGGCTTGAACTCACAACCCCAAAATCAGGAGTCACATCTGGGGCGCCTGGGTGGCTCAGTCCTTAAGCGTCTGCCTTCGGCTCAGGTCATGATCTCAGGGTCCTGGGATCGAGCCCCGCATCGGGCTCCTTGCTCGGCGGGAAGCCTGCTTCTCCCTCTCCCACTCCCCCTGCTTGTGTTCCCTCTCTCGCTATGTCTTTATCTGTCAGGTGAATAAATAAAATCTTAAAAAAAAAAAAAAGAGTCATGTCCTCTGCCAACTGAGCCAGCTAGGTGCCCCTTCCTCCTTCTATCTTTGCCAGTCCCCCCCATGGGGCTTTTCTTTCTTTCTTTCTTTTTAAAGATTTTATTTATTTATTTGAGAGAGAGAATGAGAGAGAGCACATGAGAGAGGTTAGGGTCAGAGGGAGAAGCAGACTCCCCGCCGAGCAGGGAGCCCGATGCGGGACTCGATTCAGGGACTCCAGGATCATGACCCGAGCCGAAGGCAGTCGCTCAACCAACAGAGCCACCCAGGCGCCCCCATGGGGCTTTTCTTGAGCGTTTGACCAGCTCCCCCAGCCGCAGCTTCCCCGCCAGCTCCCAGGTGGCTCCTAGGCTCCGCCCCTCTGCAGGCCCCGCCCACACCCCACCTGCTGGCTAATCCTGGGCTCCGCTCTCCACGCATCACAACAGCGCCCTTGGGACCGTCTCCTGCAGTCCGGCCAGGGCCGAGCGTTGCCATGGGGACCACAAACAGCCTGGGCCAGTAGGAGAGAGGAGGACTTTCCCCAGAGGAAGCGGCCTCACCTGGGGAGACACTCACACGTACCTAAGGAGCAGGTGAGCGGCTGAGGGGCTGCGACAGCACGAAAACAAGTCTTTCAGAGCCCCCCATAGCCCTCCTTGTTGGTTACTGAAGATTTGGGCTCTCCTTCCTGTCTCCTCACCCGTGTCACCTTTCCAGATTCCTTCTGCTTCTCGTACCCAGGCCTCGCTGGTCCTTGACTCCTTGTCCCCGACACCAAAGTTGTTTCTTCCCCAATAGTCATTCCTTTCTTCTTCGTCAAAGTAATAACATGTTTTGGGCGTCTTGAGCAAAGCGCCTCAGGGGTGAGGCTCTTTCCCGTTGTCAGACATTGGATTGGAGGGGAGAGTCTGGCCCAATTCTGACCTGTAGGACTGGAGACCTGGGACTGGGTGTGTGTGGTCTGGGAGTGTTGTCTCTGGGAAGTGGCGTGTGGAGCTGTGGTGCCCTCCCTGACCACCAGGAAGGAAGAGCCTCTTGGGGAGGTGGACTTTCAGTGGCTGAGAAGTTGAACTAACTGACTCCCCACAGGTGATACCCATTTCTAACCCCCTGTCACACCTCCAAGCTTTCCACTTTATCTCACCTTCCCTCTTCCTTGAAGCTCTTTTTCCACTTTGCTTGAGCTGACATTCCTTGGTCTTTTCTCAGTGGGCCCCCTGAACCTCACCTTCTCCACCAAGGATGGTGGCAACAGCACAGGATTAGCCCTTGGATCTTTCCTCTTTTCTTCATCCTGCTAAATGAAGTTATTGAGGCTGTGGGTTCAAATCCTGTGGGCTGACTCTCCAAACCTCTGTCTCCAGTCCATTTTTCTGGACACAGGGCCCAAATAGCCAACTACCTTATATACATCTACATGTGGCTGTCTAATAACTATCTCAAATTGAGCATGTTCAAAATAAAATTACTGATTATGCTTCAAAAAACGTGAACATCCATTAGCATTCCCTATTTCCAGGGAAGGAGCCAGCTTTACCTGGAGGCCCAGGGCTGTTTTCTCTCCCATCTCTTATCTGGTCCATGTCTAAATCTCATTGCTCCCCACTGCTCTAAACTACTGCAAGAGCCTAAGAAGGGATACCCCTGTTGTTTCCCTGGATTCCAATCAACTCTCTCTACTTTTTTAAAAAAAGATTTTATTTATTTATTTGACAGTGAGAGAGGGAACACAAGCAGGAGGAGTGCGAGAGGGAGAAGCAGGCTTCTGAGCAGGGAGCCTGATGTGGGGCTCAATCCCAGGACCCTGGGATCACGATGTGAGCCGAAGGCAGATGCTTGATGACTGAGCCACCCAGGTGCCCCATCTCTCCCTACATTTTATTTTTTATATTTTATTTATTTATTTATTTTAATAAAATAGTCATATATTTTATATATTCTTTTATTTTTTTAAATTTTATTATGTTATGTTAGTCACCATACAATACATCATTGGTTTTTGATGTGGTGATCCACAATCCATTGTTTTCGTATAACACCCCAGTGCTCCATGCAGTACTTGCCCTCCTTAATACCCATCACCAGGCTAACCAATCCCCCCTCCCCTCTAAATATGGACTCTGAGATATTTATTTATTTTTTTAAATGTTTTATTTATTTATTCATGAGAGTCAGAGAGAGAGAGAGAGGCAGAGGCAGAGGCAGAGGGAGAAGCAGGCTCCCTGCCTAGCAGGGAACCTGATGTGGGACTCAATCCCAGGACCCTGGGATCATGACCTGAGCCGAAGGCAGATGCTTAACCATCTGAGCCACCCAGGCGCCCTCTCCCTACATTTTAAATGAGAGCACATCACTGTGACCTGGATGGCTGGCACCCTCCTACCTCCCCTGCTTCCTTGCTTGGCTCATACTTGCCCCTATGCAGTCTCCTAATGTAACAAGCTCATTGTTGCCTCCAGTACTTTTGCCTTCTTTGACCATCCTATCTAAACCTGCCCACTGGTCTAAGGCACTCCCAAGAAGGCACTACTCCAAAGAAAGAAATACTGCTAATAAGCATGTGGAATTGTTTTCAGTTTAACAGTTGTGGTTGAATTACTGGCTCTGGGCATTGAGCTAGGCAGGTGGCTTGCTTTGGCCAATGAAACTCTTTTTTTTTTTTAATTTAAAAAAAAATTTTTTTTTAAGATTTTATTTATTTATTTGAGAGAGAGAGAACAAGAGAGAGAGAGAGCACATAAGAGGGGGGAGGGTCAGAGGGAGAAGCAGACTCCCTGCTGAGCAGGGAGCCCGATGCGGGACTCGATCCTGGGACTCCAGGATCATGACCTGAGCTGAAGGCAGTCGTTTAACCAACTGAGCCACCCAGGAGCCCCTGGCCAATGAAACTCTTGTGGCTGTAATGTGAGCAGAGGCTTTTTCTCGTGTGTTTCTGCCATTGTGAGCAGAAGAATGTGCCCAGGTTGTCCGTTGGTCCCAGGAGAATTAAAGACCCATCGAACAGACCTGAGCCCATCCTGAGGCCAACAAAGCAAAGCCTATTGGCTGACGCCCAGCCACCCCACAGATGCATGAATATGAAACAAAGTCTTATATGCCACAGAGACTTTGTGACTGGCTGTTACAGAGCATGATTCTAGCAATAGTCAACTGATATACTTTCATGGGAACTTTTATAATTCACAAGACATGTAATTTTTCATCTAGGAAACTGGCAGTGATTTATAGAGATACAGAGATAGAGACTATGAAATATGCATTTGGCAAAGGTTCAGGAAACAGTAAGAGTGTAAATTGGTAGCAACCTGTTTGAAAGTCTTTTTTTTTTTTTTTAAGTGGACTCCATGCTGGGCATGGGGCTTGAACTCATGACCCTGAGATCAAGATCTGAGCTGAGATCAAGAGTCAAGTCAGATGCTTAACTAACTGAGTCACCTTGTGCCTTCCTTGTTTGGAAGTCTTATTTGGCTATCTGTGTCAAAAAAAATTTTTTTTTAAAGATTTTATTTATTTATTTGACAGAGAGAGACACAGCCAGAGAGGGAACACGAGCAGGAGGAGTGAGAGAGGGAGAAGCAGGCTTCCCGCTGAGCAGGGAGTCCGATGTGGGGCTCGATTCCAGGACCCTGGGATCATGACCTGAGCCAAAGGCAGATGCTTAACGACTGAGCCACCCAGACTCCCTCTGTGTCAAAATTCTTATACAAACTCAATAATTCTATTACTAAAAATTTGTTCTAAGAAACAATTAAGGGCATGCACAAGATAATTATTGACAAGGGCATTCACTAAAATGTTATTTCTTTTTTTTTTTTAAGGTTTTATTTATTTATTTGACAAAGAGAGACACAGCGAGAGAGGGAACACAAGCAGGGGGAGTGGGAGAGGGAGAAGCAGGCTTCCTGCAGAGCAGGGAGCCCAATGCGGGGCTCCATCCCAGGTCCCTGGGATCATGACCTGAGCCGAAGGCAGACACTTAACGACTGAGCCACCCAGGTGCCCCTAAAATGTTATTTCAAAGGGTGGTGAAATGTAAATGTTAGCAGGGGACATTGTTGCTTTATAATTTCCAAATGGTACACACTAGAGTACTTCTGACAGAAGCATCTGTTATGTTGAATGCTTGGCAATGTCCCAGGCAAGTAGGTCTCTGAGGGAGGACTGGGTCCCATGTGTCCATGGCCCACCTTCTGTCCCATTGTCCAGAGTTCACCCTCAGGTCTGGCAACATGGAGAGAAGCTCAGTCATGGCTTTTGCTCACCTACCCTGTTCCTGGGGGAGCAGAAATTCTGCCCTGAAGAAGTGGAGGCAAAAGCGGAAACAGGAGGGGTTCTCCAGCAGGGAGGGGGTGCAGACAGGTACTGGGGCTCTGGCAGGAGCCTAGAGCTACGGTGGGAAGGGAACAACATTGTTCTAGGGAAGCTACAGAAACATACTGTACTGATTTCCCAGGCCTGCTCCCATGTGATCAATGAGTGCCCTTGATGAGGCACTTACCCATGATCTTAGTTGATCTCCAGGCTGGGGCTGAAACAGACAGCAGTCATCAAAGCTCAAAGGGACAATCTTCCTCCAGGTCTCCAAATGAAAACGAGATATAACATCATGATGCTGTGCTGTTCTAAGTTCTTTGTACACGTTAATTCATTTAAGATTCATAAGCCAAAGTGGGGAGGCCCTCACCATTATTCTATGGAAAGGGAGAACAGAAATGCAGACAGGACACGGCTAGCTTGTGGCAGAGCTGGGACATGAACTCAGGAGTGTGTCATTCAGGTTTCATACGCTCAGCCACTATGGCTTGGATCCCAGCTGGCTGTCAGCCTGGCTCTCAAATACCTTCTCTGCCTCACTGCCTTGCTCTGGAGAAAGGAGCAGACTGAGGGCTGGGAACAGGTGGATTGTCCTGGCTGGCCACATCAGGGACTGCTGCAACATGTACGATTACTTCTTAATACCAAGATTCCTTTGGGGCAGGGCTGAAGCAGAGGATGATCCTGGAGAAGTGTGAGCTACAGATTTCTCCCCAGGCATGAGCCCAGTCACCTGTCATCTCATTCTGGGGGCCGGGGGTGGGAGGAAGCAGGAAGCATGCTGGGTTATCACTGAGTCTTCATTTTCTTCTCCCCCAGAGCCCAGGCCTAGCCTCTGTCTATTCACGGAGTTTGTAAGTCAGCGTGAAGGCCCATTGACTGAGGATGTGTGACTTTGTTCCCCCTGGATGCTGAGGGCAATGGAGTACCAATGGATTCTTGAAACACAGGTCAGTGCCCCAGCCCCAGTCCTATGGTGATTTGCTTATTTCGCTTCCAAAGAGTCCTAGGAGTCCTTACCCAGTTCCCTAGGACAGTCTTACAGGTAATGTTAGCTGATGCTAAGAATCCTGTACCCATGAGTCTTTTTTTTGTAGTGTCCTTTGCTTAGTATCCAACCAGTCCCTTCTACTCTGGCTTTGAGACAGTCCTTTGTTGGACATGCAATTTCTGGCTTTTAGCTTATAATGGATCTTCTGGCAAGCATGGTAGGAAGGCAGAAACCATCTGCTAAAGATAAGAATGAGTGTTTAAATTATAACAGTAGCCAGCAATATCAGAATGAAGAGAAGTAACCTTTTGTGGGGTTTGATACAGAACATCACAAGGATGTTCCCAGGGGGCATGAACATATTGACATAGCCAGGCTTTTCAAGTCATCCTGTAAAGCGTCCAAACTCTAAAATGTTTTTATTAATATAATATTTTATTAATGCTTTGTACGTGTGCCTATACAAAATTAACCTCTGAATGACTGAACTTCACTTTTAGATTTTATAGCTTTTCCTACCCTGTGGGCTGGATAAATAAGTAAGCAGGTCAACTCCTTAATGTTGCACTAATAAAAAATGTAGAGCTAATGAAACATAAAGGATAGCACCGTGCCTGTTATTTTGAGGGTCTCTTGCATCTGATTACCATGTCAAGGTGGTAAGGTTGAGGGAGCAACCCTCGGGGGCTGGCGGCTGTCCAGGAAACACCAAAATGGATTGGGTGTAAAACCATGCTGACAGTCTTGGTTTTTTTGAGTTTAGTGTCTGATTATAAGGAAAACAACATCTAAAAGGCTTGTCTGAAGAGACTGGCCTCTTGGTTGGGGCTGAACCCTAAGTACTTGAGAGGAAGACCCAGGCAAAAGGCCATGGATAGAGAATGTTCTAGGGCATATGAAGCTAGCCCTTTCAGGATATAACACAAATGTAGTAAAACTACAAAGAAAACCAATCGAGGAAATCATTACAACTGAAGATAAAAGTGGACTTGAGGATGGGTCAAGGGGTTATGTCCATATCCAAGGCCAATGGTTTGCACCCTTGAGATGTAGACTCAGGCACACAGAGGATGTCTGAGATAATAGTGTGTTCTATTTCATAGACTGAGTCTTTACTTATGAACACATTGGCCCATATTTATTAGTGCTCTTTATATCTTACCTTGATAACCTCTCATGTACAAAATATCACATGTATTCTTTTAAGATGAGAAACGTGATTACACACAAAAACTTGAATCGCAATAAAATCTGTGCAAGCCTAGGATACAACTATTGAGTCTCCCTGGCATAAATGTCCTATGCAAATATGGTTCAGGAAAAACTCATCGTCAAGATGAGTTAAGGAAAAAGAACCAGCAAAGGATCACTTTGAAGATACTGCCCAAAAAGAGAAATAAAGGGAACACAAATGGACGAGGGAGAAGACTGTTGCTGCGAGGTACATGGAAAGCTTGACCAAACGTCTTGTATCACATGACACAAGCTGGTAGAGGAGTCACCTCTCCAAACAAGGGACACATGTTGTGATACAAGAGCTGAGGGGAAGGGGCGCCTGGGTGGCTCAGTTGGTTAAGCGACTGCCTTCAGCTCAGGTCATGATCCTGGAGTTCCGGGATCGAGTCCCGCATCGGGCTCCCTGCTCAGCGGGGGTTCTGCTTCTCCCTCTGACCCTCCCCCCTCTCATGCTCTCTTTCTCTATCTCATTCTCTCTCAAATAAATAAATAAAATCTTAAAAAAAAAAAAAAAGAGCTGAGGGGAAGGTGGCAGGACCTCAGAGGAAGTGAAACGTGATCTGGCAGAGCTTAGGGATGGAAAAGCCCAACTGGGAAATGATGTCCTCTGGGAGCAGGCAGTGGGGAAAGGAGAAGGGAGTTGCTGTTTTCCATGATGCAGCCTTAGATATCTGGCTCTACAAACTATGTGATCTATAACTATGATTTGAAACATTTACAGAGAGCCTCTTTCTTCACTCCCACCCAGTGTTGGAGTCCTCCGAGCGGCCTTGTGCCTTCTCCACCCAGCTTGACTTCTTTGAGGTCTCTTGGGTGATTCCCTGGGTGAGGCGGAATCCCCTTCTCAGGCACATTCAGAATCGGGAGAACCAGTTTTGGACATTGCTGATAGGTTGCAAAGGACTTAGGATCCTAATTCCAGGAGGTGGGCCAAAAGAGCCCTCTTGACTCAGATGTTATTTTTCTGGAAAGATTTTATGAGTATATCTTCTGGGAGCTGGCTTTTGGATTCCAGCCTTGTGGGTTTTTCAAAAGGTAATTCTGCTGCTTTACCCTTCTAGAGTCGCAGGAATGCTATGAGTCTGCTCGCATGTCTGCAGCAGCTGGGAGGCCCAGTATAGGACTGCTCTGCGGTGGAGGAGGCTTTCATTAGGACAAGCTGTTCTCTCCCCTTGCCCCATGACTCCCTACTAGCTGGTCCTAGATCTCTGCTTTCTGGGGCTCCAGGAACCTTCTAGACTCCCTCTCCTGGGCCTTTCCCTTGTTTCCTAATCTAAGCTTCTTAAACCCCAAATTCCTGGTCCCTCCCAGGTGGTACAGCCTTGGTCCCTAGCTTCATAGTCCCTGACCTCAAGGCCCTCTTTCTCCTGTCAAAAGTACCCTGGCCATCCTTTCCCCAGGACTCTGGCCCTCCAATCGAGTCTCCCATTTCTTTCTGTTCTGGCTCATTGCTTCTGGACATCTGAGCACTGAATTAAAAATGGGGATGTGGGGACCTGGAAGTGATGCAGAGACAACAGTTTAGGTTATATACCATTACCATAGAGACATCCGGTCATGTGCTCTGGGTGCACCTTCATGGGGTGGGACCAGATATAGACCAGGAGCAGTGCCAGACTCCCCCCCATATAGTGTTTCTGAGCAGCCGTTCTCCTCCTGGGTCTCTTCTCTCGCCTAATCTTCCCAGACCATTGGGTCCCTGCGAAGCATCAAGTTCCTGGGGCTCAGTGAAGAATTGGGAAGCTTCACGATCAAGGAGCTGCCCCACTTCTAGCTCTGTGTGTGAGGGAGGCAGAACAAGTATCCAATAAGGAGCCCATCATAGGACAGATAGAGCAGAATAAACATCAGCTAAAGGAGATCATTGGAAGACCCACAGAATCAAAGACCAGAGTGAGTGAAGTGAGGAGGTTCACTCCGCATCAGGGAAGACCAGAGTGTGGAAAAACAAGTCTTAGAAGGGAAGCGCATGAGGAGGATTGGATGTACTAGAGACCCATGTGGCCCCAAGAACTCAATACCTCTGACTCTGGCTTAGAAGAGGCCCAAGCTGTCAAGCTGTGGCGAGGTCAGGGCTTTTAATGAAATAGCATCTGTTAAGGAGGACTGGGTGACTTAAGGGCTACCCTGCCCAAGGATCCGTGGCCTGGGCCAGTTTCTTGATGTGTTCTGGAAGCCAATGCTTATTACCACTTTATTCTTGGAGACATGGAGTGAATCAACAATGAACTGAGCCAAAGTTTAAAAATATATGCATAGAAATGTAACAAGTGCTGAGAATATGGCCAGATTTTGAATAGAAGGCTAAAGCAGCAGAATTACCTTTTGAAAAACCCGCAAGGCTGGAATCCAAAAGCCAGCTCCCAGAAGATATACTCATAAAATCTTTCCAGAAAAATAACATCTGAGTCAAGAGGGCTCTTTTGGCCCACCTCCTGGAATTAGGAAAGTCCTTCATAACCTATCAGCAATGTCTAAAACTGGTTCTCTTGCTTCTGAATGTGCCTGAGAAGAGGACTCCACCTCACCCAGGGATCACCCAAGAGACCTCGGAGAAGTCAAGCTGGGTGCAGAAGGCACAAGGCCGCTCTTGCTGATGCTCCAGAGGGGCATGCCAGCCTGCAGAGGCTCACAGGACCAGAGTGAACAGCAGTGAGGGCCTTAGATACACAGAAAGGAAGAGAGAAAGGGAAGGTAAGAGAAAATGCAGAAATACAAAGCAAAAAGCAAAACCCATCAAAGCAAGTAAAAACTTACAAGGAGAAGAGTCAAAAACTGTAGGAAAAATGACAAAACTGTGGACCCATCTGGAACGTAGGCGAGGATCTTTGGTACCAGAGAGCCCCTGCCCTCCCCACCTCCGCTAGTGGCTATAGGGCAAACTCTGGTCAAGGGCAAGACAGAAGTGACAGCTCTGAAAGTGGTCAGAGGGGGTGGGCTCTCATGGCAACACTTCCTTTCTTTTTCATGGAGTAGAATTTGGGCTCAAAGCGGGGCCTCCCCCTGGCCTTCATTTCACTTAGGGATTGAGAAGTTTAGTGTAAATGTAATTCTTCAAGAATGTTTTTCCCTCCCAATTTCTAGAATTTATTGTGAAGTGAAAGTTTTATGAATCTGTGTCAATGATATCTTATGCTTAAAGATCTCCCTACTTGTGTATCTGTGGCTTATTGTGAAGAAAAAATTTCAAAATTAAGAATAATAAAAAAGAATGTTTTGTTTTATGTTATTTTAAAGAAGCTCCCCTAGAGAGTCTGCTGTGCCCTGTGGGATGGGCATCAATCATCCTGTCAAAAGGAACTGGGATGTGAAGAATTTGGAGTTCATGACCATGTTTCTGCTGGACCCTTGACAAAGCACTTTACTCATCATCCCATTTGTCCCTCAGGACTGTGCTGTGAGGGAGGTGGGGTTCCTGAGGGCCACTGAAGTGATCACACCTCCTCCTCCACAGCAAGGGCAGTTCAGGAGAGCCACACTGGAGAGCTCCTGGTGCTTCGCCTCAGTCAGAACTGACAACCACCAAGGCCGAGAGGTCCTGTCTTCCAGCTTCCAGGACTCCCCTGAGCTCGTCCTTGGTGTGCTGCCTCAGCCTCGCTCTCCTCTGTCTCAGTCCCCCCAGCGATGGGCCCATCAGAATCACTTCTCCACAGTCACTTTCTCCACCAAATGTTTGATCACGGAGGGGATTGTGAGCTCAGACACTGCTCCGTGGGTGATGGGGTTTATCATCAGCGTTTGCCCCGCAGAGGGGGGTGCCCTGTGCTGTCACGCTACCCCAGATGCTGCAGCACCTGAAACTGTGCAGGTTCTTATTGTTTCCATGAATTCTCTTTTCAGTTTTCTTAGGCTCTTTCTGCTTTCCCTGTGTTCTTGTCAGAGCACTTGCCTTAAGGGCAGAGAGGTGGGGACAGTGACCTCAGGGCCAGTGGGGCTGCAAGGGAAGCCCAACACATTGCATCTAGAGGCCACCCCTGACTCGCTGAGCCCAGAGCCACCCGCCCCTTTCCCAGTCCCTCTTCAGCCTGCTCCTGGAGGCAAGCACTCTTGCTTTCATATTGTCAAGATGCCCTTGGGAGGCCCTGGCCAAGGCTGATTTTCCTGTCATCCTTCCAGGGCACTTTTTTGTTGACACAATGGTAGGACATCTTTGCCTGCCCTGTGCACTGTTGGTCTAACCCCTGACTGACCAAAAAGCTGCTTGGCATTCAGTTTGACTGCTGTCTAAAAGGACAGGCTCAGAATTTCTGAGATCAACCCTCAGAAGACAGTTGTCTTGGTTGCCTGGGACTGGGTTCTCTGGCTGACTCTGGCAGTGAATTAATTCCTCTGCAAGCTCTTGACTCTCTCTCCAATGGATGACCTGGCTAGCAGCTCCCTGGTTAACTAAATAACTAATGTCTTCTCACAAGGTGCTGGGCCCACGTCTGCTGTGTCTGAGCTGGGAAGCCCGGAGAATGCTGACGGCCCCCTCCTTATGCTCTGCCTCTTTTGGGATCTCAGGGGTCCTCAGAAGCAGGTCTACCTTGAGAAACACTCTTAATTGGAGGCCCATGGAGCCTAAGGGTGCCTGACATCACATTCAGTGTTGTGTGTGGAGATGATGTATTCAGAATTGTGCATGGATGACAATGTACATTTTCTGAGGAGACGGCCAATAACATTTGTTGAGTTCTCAAAGGGTCTAGGAGCCATGAGAAGTTATGAATCATTTATCTAAGGAGACCCATCCATCTCAGAAAGGCCCAAGATTGACTCTCTGGATCCTTTTTCATTCCTGTTCCCAGACACCAAAGGGACAGGGACGGGACTTGCAGGGAACCTTGTGGCCTGGGCTGAACAAGAATGTGGGAGGCAGTTCAGGACCCTGTGGTCTTCTGGGTCCTATTCAGGGTCCTGCAAAAATGACTTAATGACCCCCCCATCAAGGATCATCAAGCTTCAGGGGTCCATGAAGTACACTGCTATGGGTGGGTGTGGGGTTCCCACAGAGGGTCCAAGTCTGCTTGTACTGTGGGTCTGGGATAGTCCAGAGTGGCCTGAGGCTGAGCCCTGAAGTGGCCAAAGCATATAACCACGTTGCTGTTAGGCTTGTGCATGTTTACTTTGGGATTCACCCAGTTTCCCTTGGCTCCAATCTCTTGTAGTGAGTCAGCTGGTTTCCTGGGCAACTGGATTTTACTATTAGGTGACTTTTTAGACACAGCAACAGCCAGGCAGCCAAAATCAGAAACTCCCTGTCATGTACCTTACCAATACTGGGGACTTTGGTGAGGGCTAAAATCTTTGTATGTGGCCTATCACTGAGCTGGAACCTTGACGGTGGAGGGCCAGGGAGCAGGTGGTGCCTATTCGGAGGCTGTCTCATTTTCACAAGTCCTAGAAGACATTTTTCTTTGCTTTTGTATGTTACAAATATCCTTGGCTGACACCTAATTTGTCTTGCAAGTGACTCCAAAATGTTACAATGCTATTTGGCTATCCCGTAGGGGTATTTTGGTGAAAAACACCACTGAGTGGTACCCAATGACTGATAATGGGATTTGTGACACAAAAGCCTACTTGTTCCTACCCACAAACTGGCTGGAAACTTGTTGCTTGCTTGCTTGCTTGCTTGCTTGCTTTTTTTTTTAAAGATTTATTAAAGAGAGAGAGAGAAAGAGGGAGGGAATCTCAAACAGACTCCCCACTGAGCGTGGAGCCCAGTATGGGGCTCCATCTCATGACCCTGAGAACATGACCTGAGCCAAAACTAAGAGTCAGACAGTCAACCAAGTGAGCCACCCAGGCGCTCCAGAAAGTTGTTGCTTTCTTTTAGGATTGCCCCTAATGTTGCCCAGTGTCCATTCTGGCCCATCAGTTTCTCCTCCAGGGAAAAAGATATCAGGTAACTTAATTCAAGTAGGAAAAAAACTGGGCCTTGACTTAAAACAGAAACCCTAACCACTTAAGGGGAATTCTAGATTGCTTTTTTCTTTCCTCATGCCTCTTCACTTCATGCTTTACAGGAGGCCCAGAAAATGGGAGATCCCATGTGCTACGGACTAGCAGGTGAGTTAGATCAAGCCATTGAGGCTATAGATCTCCTTGATTAAGAGGTTTGTGAAAAAGGACTGGGAGTAGGGTGAAGCAGGCATGGCACTCAGCTTAGGGACATTTAAGAGGCTGTCAAAAAACCCTGTAATCCAGCCAGTGTGTTGTTCTGGTTGTAGAACAGTGGATTACCCTGTGCCTGGCAAAATGGAGCTCGTGAATCCGGCTGTCTTCCCCCATCTGACTGTGGTGCTGGGCCCTTGGCATGCTCTCTACCACCTGGTTCTTCATTTATGAAGTTACCTCCACATTTATGAAGTACACTTGGGATATCTACAAAGAGCTTCTCATCTTCTTGCTGTCCTCACTCTTCATGGGCTTTGGAGTCCTCTTCCCGCTGCTCTGGGTTGACATCTACATATGAGCTCCCAAGGGTTCCAACTAGGAAGCTTCACTGAATCCCTGCTTTTGTAAATTAATTTTTTTTTACTGTTGGTAGAAGTGTCCCACCTGCTGCTCACAATTAAGGCAGATGTGTGACTGAAAAAAACCCCAAAACAACCTAACCCTGTAATCAAGATAATATTTTAATGTAATCTTTTTTTTTTAAAGATTTGTTTGAGAGAGAGTGAGAGCGAGAGAGATCACAGAGGGAGAGGGAGAAGAAGACTCACTGCTGAGAGGAGAGTCCGATGCAGGGCTGGATCCCAGGACCCTGAGATCATGACCTGAGTTGAAGGCAGACGCTTAACTGACTGAGCCACCCAGGTGCTCCTTAATGTAGTCTTTTTTTTTTTTTTAAGATTTTATTTATTTATTTGAGAGAGAGAGAATGAGAGAGAGCACATGAGAGTGGGGAGGGTCAGAGGGAGAAGCAGACTCCCTGCCGAGCAGGGAGCCCGATGCGGGACTCGATCCTGGGACTCCAGGATCATGACCTGAGCCGAAGGCAGTCACTTAACCAACTGAGCCACCCAGGTGTCCCCTTAATGTAGTCTTTTTAAAAAATCAAAACTAATTCCAAAAAGTCCACAATAAACAAAATGTCATTTTAGATAAAGAAGGATCAGTAACAGTGCTATGTTCAGCTGTACTGGAATTTGAGGCTGAAGGAAAAATCAGTGATGCTGATCCTGTTTTTATTTAAAACTGTGTAGATGCTGAAAGGGCCACCCCCAGGTGACACTCGAAACAGATGGAGATGTGCAGGGATGGTCCCAGGTATGATGGACCATCCAGGGGTACTGCTCCCACAGTTCAGTGTCTACACTAATGGGACATCACTACTGGGCTGCCTTCTTCAACATAACCTTACTCTCCTAAGAAACTCTCATAAACAACTTTATTGTTCATTCTAACAACATCTGGAAAGACCCATCAACTCCTCAATAGGAAGCAGGAAACAACAGTTTAGACACTAAAACACTTTGAACCTTTGTCTTGCTATGTCCACCAATCCTAAACTATCATATCATGACCTCATGCAGTTCTAAGCCCTCGAGTTGAAAGACCAATACAAAACCAGACTTCAAAGTCTCAAAACATCTCAGCCTTGCTTTTTCCAACCAACATGCCCCACAACACTCTGTTGAGGTAGTGTTCTCCCTTCTCAGTTTCATCTTATGGAAAGAAAAGGAGGGAAAGAAGGAGGTGGGGGAGGAGAGAGAGAAGGAAAAAAAAGGAGGAAGACAGGAAAGGAATGAAGAAGAAAAGAAAAAAGAAACAATGGGTATATCAGATGAGTTTCTTTCTATTCTTGGTCTTCTATTTATTATGCAAACAGTAAAGAGAAGTCAAGAGAAAAATAATTACCTAAGATGCAATCTTGTGGAGGAATTAAATTTGTTTTTTCTTCTCTTTTCCAGTATCTGTTAAAACCGTTAATAGTTTAAAATAATCTGAAGAGATCATAAGTAAATTTTTATATTCCCCATATTTTTAAGTGAAATAAAAATGGAAAAACCTTGAAGCCACATCCAGCACAGGCGGAGGGAGCAGAGACGGATGGAGTAGCTATGCCTGCACTGGTTTGGGAGGGATCGTGTCATCCCTGAGCTCAATCCAAGAATAAAATCAAGATTTCAGTGAAACCTGTCCCTTTATTCTGAATGTCTCCTTCCCAGTGTTACAGCATGGGGGTTTATTGAAAGAACATTTCCAGGGACGCCTGGGTCGCTCAGTAGGTTAAGCGTCTGCCTTCGGTTCGGGTCATAATCCCAGGGTCCTGGGATTGAGCCCCGCATCGGGCTCCCTGCTTAGCGGGGAGTCTGCTTCTCCCTCTGCCTCTGTGCTCTCGCTCTCTCTCTCAAATAAATAAATAAATAAATAAAATCTTTTAAAAAAAAAAAGAAGGACCATTTCCTGACATTAATATCTGAAAGAAGTTTGTTTGAGTGGTCACCTCAGTCTCAAGAATAAGACAAATAGAAATAACTCTCATAATTTATAATTGAAGAAACAGAAGTCTAGACACAAAAATATTAGTAGCTGTCCCCAAAAGGTTAGTATATACCCCAATATACAGCATCATTTACACTTCGGTGAACTTCTGGTAAGTGACATCTTTTTAGGGTTCATTTTTATCCTCTGAAGAACTGAGATGAAATCTCTGCAGCATTTTATTTATTTATTTATTTATTTATTATTTTTTATTAACATATCATGTATTATTTGTTTCAGGGGTACAAGTCTGTTATTCATCAGTCTTACACAATTCACAGTGCTCACCATAGCATACACCCTCCCCAATGTCCATCACCCAGCCACCCCATCCCTGCCACCCCCCTCCCGTCTAGCAACCCTCAGTTTGTTTCCTGAGATCAAGAGTCTCATGGTTTGTCTCCCTCTCTCGTTTTGTCTTGTTTCATTTTTCCCTCCCTTCTCCTCTGATCCTCTGTCTTGTTTCTCAAATTTCTTGTGAGATCATATGATAATTGTCTTTCTCTGATTGACTTATTTTGCTTAGCACAATACCCTCTAGTTCCATCCACGTTGTTTCTCTGCAGCATTTCTTCCTGAGTTAAAGCACACTGATTGGGAGCAGGGCAGCCATGTACCCATTCAAAAGGGTATCTTTTCCAGCCTCCCTAGCAGCTGGATTCCCTGTGTAGTCCCTGTGACTACATTTCAGGCACTCTGTATGGAAAAGACTATGTGTGGTTTCTGAGCAATGTTCTTATTAGGGAGGGTGTGCACCCTTCTCAACCCTTCTTTCTCTTTGCTGTCCAGGATGTATATATCATGGCTGGAGCTCTAGCAGCAATTCTGGGCCATCCTGCCCTAGAATGACAGTGCAGAGAGCTAGGAGCCCGCATCCCTGTGGATAAACAGAGTGCTATCCATGTTTATACTATAGCTCTTTGGGATTTGTTTGGGGATAGAGTTAATCCTTCCTGCTAAAACTTCTCTCTTGGAGTTGCTGTGTGGACATCCAGGGGAAATCTCCAAGACGGTCCGTGTGGTGTACATCTTTTTTTTTTTTTTTAAGATTTTATTTATTTATTTGAGAGAGAGAGAGCACAGAGGGAGAGGGAAAAGCAGACTCCCCGCTGACCCTGGGATCATGACCTGAGTCGAAGGCAGATGCTTAACCGACTGAGACACCCAGGCACCCCATGTGTGCTGTACGTCTGAGAGAAAACCTGAAAGGCCACAAAGTCGAACGTCTAACATGACCAAATTCAGCACAGGTGGATTTTAGGTAATTGCCACTTTTTTCCTACTGCTTGACTTTTTTGTTTTTATTAATTTTCTATAATCAAGTATCACATAATAAAAACCAAAATGGAATATAAAGAAAACGTTAAGGGGCATCAGCAGATAATTCACAGAACCAGAAGTATACTTTTAGCTGCCATGAAAAAATGTTCAATTTCTTGAGTTATTAAGTGAAAACCCAAATCCTGAGATTCTCTTTTGCAGTTCTCAAGAAGCAGATTATCTTTACATAGTAATACCCAGGGTAATAGAAGACACTGTGAGCCCGTCTGTCACAAATATATATAAAACCTCCCCAGCGAGGCACAGGACAGATGGGGGTGGGAGATGTGATAGGGGTGAGAGAGTTTGCTAATGTTCTTCTTGTGTGGGGCGCCTGGGTGGCTCAGTCGTTAAGCGTCTGCCTTCAGCTCAGGTCATGGTCCCAGGGTCCTGGGATCAAGCCCCGCATCGAGCCCCGCATTGGGCTCCCTGCTCAGTGGGAAGCCTGCTTCTCCCTCTCCCACTTCCCCTGCTTGTGTTCCCTCTCTTGCTGTCTCTCTCTCTGTCAAATAAATAAATAAAATCTTAAAAAAAAAAAAAGTTCTTGTGGCAAGAAAGAAATGGATACTGTTAAGTTTAAGAAACAAATATAAATAAATTTAAGTATGGCTCTTAAGGACAACCATCATAAAAAACAAAGTGCATTGCTTTTTAAATTTGTATTTATTTATTTTTTTTGAGAGAGAGAGTGCACGCGCACGTGGGGTTGGGAGGGGCAAAGGGCAAGGGAGAGAGAGAATCTTTTTTTTTTTAAAGATTTTATTTATTTATTTGAGAGAGAGAGTGAGAGAGAGAGAGAGCGGGAGAGGGAGGAGCAGACTCCCCGCTGAGCAGGGAGCCCGATGTGGGACTCCATCCCGGGACTCCAGGATCATGACCTGAGCCGAAGGCAGTCGCTTAACCAACTGAGCCACCTAGGCGCCCATGGAGAGAGAGAATCTTAAGAGGCTCCACACTCAGCACAAAGCCAGATGCGGGGCTCAATTTCATGACCCTGATATCATGACCTGAACTGAAATCAAGAGTTAAAGGCTTAACCGACTGAGCCACCCAGGCAACCCCAGAGTGCATTGTTTTTAAAGCACCAGGGAAATACTCCCCCAAATTTGATCTATACAATGGACACATGAAAGAAAAGTAGATAAAACCTCTTAGTAAACTAGATCTGTAAGGGAACTTCCTTAATCTTGTTAAAGTTATAAACCCAAAACTTAACATCTACTTAATTTAAAACTTTAGAAGCATTCCCTTTATTAATTTTTTTTAAAGATTTTTATTTATTTATTTGACACAGAGAGAGACAGCGAGAGAGGGAACACACGTAGGGGGAGTGGGAGAGGGAGAAGCAGGCTCCCCGCTGAGCAGGGAGCCCTACGTGGGGCTCGAAGGTAGATGCTTAATCCACTGAGCCACCCAGGTGCCCTGAAAGTAGAGTTTCTATGTCAAATCTGTCCAACATGGCTCTGTTCAAATCACCTTGGAGGGATTCTTTTTAAAAGTTTTTTTTTTTTTTTTAACTTATTTGTTTGAGAGAGAGAGTGTGTGTACACGCTGGGGGAGAGGCAGAGGGAGGGGAAGAATCTCAAGTAGATGCCTTGCTGAGCTCAGAGCTCAACTTGGGGCTCGATCTCATGACCCTGAGATCACAACCTGAGCCAAAATCAAGAGTTAGACCCTTAACTGACTGAGCCACCCAGGTGCCCCTAAAGATTTTATTTTTAAGTAATATCTATACCCAACATGGGGCTCAAACCTACAACCCCAAGATGAAGAGTCTCATGCTCTGCTGACTGAGCCAGCCAGGTGCCCCTGGAGGGATTTTTAAATATACAGATGCTCAAGGTCTCATGTGGAATACCAGTGTAGGGGGCCTGGGACTGGGCTGGGAAATGGACAGTTTAAGAGACTCGAGGTTTTACACTGAATCGACAGCGATCCTAAGTTGGCCATTCATTTTCTCTCCAAAATCAGATAAAAACAATTATGATCTTCAGATAAACTAGGTGGAGCTGAAATGCTGAACCACCAAGTAAGAGAGGAGCCATAAACGGGCAGAGGAGGGAGGGCTCAGTATGAGCTGCAGGACGAGCACACATCCTGCCCTGCAAAGTGTAAGCCCCTTTTGTGCAAGATCTGGTTGGGGTGCAGCAGCCTTCTCTGTGTGGAGAAAAAGGAGTGGGTACAAATAAGGAATCTCACACCTAAACCATATAGACAGGAAAGAGTCAGTTTGGTGGAGAAAAGGGGGACTCTCCCCAAGTCTGTTCACTGTTGGTGAGAACTGACAAACCCATGAAAGATGTGAAAGGCATAGAATAGTGGGTCATCTATGAGGGTTGGAGTATCCACATGGTGGCCACTTGGGAAACCAGCTTGCTGCCATCTAGCAGGGCTGACTTTAGGCACGTCCTAAGTCCCAGCCATACATGTCCAAAGGAGCAGACCCCAGCAGGACTCTGGGATAGGGGCCCGGGGGGACTAGGCAGCTTTGTTGTTCTAGATAGTCTAGATAGGTAACATCATAGAGCCTGGGGAAGACACAAAGGTCCTTCTACAGAAGAATAGAGAAATTGTGCACAGTCGTTGAAGTAGAATGCTGCCCAGCAGGGACAATGACTAACAAATGTCACCACTTCCTCCAACTTGGAGCAAGCTCTCAAATAAAATGTTTGTTAGGAAAAGCAAATGGCAAAAGAAGATATACAGCATAAAACCACTTCTTTGAAAGTCCAAGTATATGTGAAACAATTTAAGTGTAGGGATTAAAAAAAACCCACTATCTGTGAAGAATAATAGGTGATTAGTAAGCACATATTTAGGGTCATGGTTGCCCTGCAGTGGAGGCACTAAAGGGCCCCAAAGATGGTGATAACACCCAATTCTGCAACCTGAGTGCCAGCTACATTGGTCTTTGTTCTATTTTCTTCTTTATCTTAAATATGTATTTTATATTTCATATATTCTCTCATGTGTCAGAGATTTCATTTTTTTTAAGATGGAAAAAGATAATCACATATTAAAAGCTTGACTAGCCCTGGGCCCTACTTCACATGAACCTTCTGCAAAGAGCTGGCTCAGAAAACACCTCCAAGGAGATGAGTTATCAAAAAGGGATCAGGGCGCCTGGGTGGCTCAGTCGTTAAGCGTCTGCCTTCAGCTCAGGTCATGATCCCAGGGTCCTGGGATCGAGTCCCACATCGGGCTCCCTGCTCAGCAGGAAGCCTGCTTCTCCCTCTCCCACTCCCCCTGCTTGTGTTCCTGCTCTCGCTATCTCTCTCTGTCAAATAAATAAATAAAATCTTAAAAAAAAAAAAAAAGGGATCAGAAAAGGATCCATACAAAGACATTATGAGGAAAAGGGAAGGAAGAGGAAAACAAGAATGCTCAGATAAACATTCTACAAGGTCAACAAAAATGGAGACCAACACTTTGTACTGACAGAGACTGGATGGGGAGAAGGGTGGTTTCAAATACCTTGACAAAATGGAGTGTGGAACTGCTAGGGACCTCTGGCTAGAGGTCAGGGAGGAACCAGAATGTTCCCCGGAACTAAAGCTCTGACATGGGAGATTTTCTTAAGCATCTCCCCAGTCTCTCATCTATCATTGTAAATGAACCATTTAAGCCATTTCAAGTGGTGTCTATTTTTAACTCATTCAGCCCCTGTTTAGAGATCTTCCTGTGTGCTAGGTGCTGTACCTGCTCCGGAGGCTTTGGTGTCTGGAGGTAGAGGTGACAATTACATGGTGCCATGAGAGGGGGATGCAGGGTTCCTCCAGCAGAGGGTCTAAGCGGTCCAGGGCTCTGGGAAACTCGTCAGAGGAAATAGCATTCCAGGGTGGAGCCTGAAGGATGAATGAGAATCAGTCATGGTAGATGAAGGGTGGAGGGTGGGAAGAATGTTCCAGATGGGAACAAATATGCAAAGGCCTAGAGGAGGCAGAGGGTGTGGAATCCTAAAGGAGAGGCTTGAGCTGCAGGCCAAGCCCAAACAGGGATGCCTTGCAGGCCAAGTTAGAGAATGTGATGCTATCTTACACGAATTGGACAACACTGTTTTAAGTAAGGGAGTTATATGATCAGATTGGTTTATTTTAGAAAATGCCCTCTTTCCCATTACATCAATTTTTACCCCATTGAGACCTTTAATCTACCTACTCTCCTACCTTTAATTATCTATCACCCTCCTCACTTCCTTCCCTACAGAGCTCAGATTCCAAGAGTCATCATCATAAACACTCCCTCAGTTCAACTTTCCCTTCTCTTGCTCTGGACTCACCTGGCTGCACCCCACAATTCAGCCTATAACACTCTGGGGTAAGAACAAGGTGTTAGCTGGATTATATTCCTTTTGGAGGTTCTAAAGGAGAATCTGTTTCCTTACCTTTTCCAGCTTCTTGGCTCTGCCCACATTCCTTGACTTGTAGCCCTGCATCCCTCCAGCCCCTGCTTCTGTCCTCAGATCTCCTCTGATTCTCCTGTCTCCCTCTTTCCCTTGTGATTACATGGGGGCCACCTAGATAATTCAAGATAATTTCTCCATCTTAAGATCCTTAATCACACCCACAAAGTCCATTTTTCTGTGTAAGGTCCCATTCCCACTTTCCAATGATTAGGATATGGATGAACCATTATTCTGTCCACACACCATCTTCTAGGACAATATATCATACCCTCTTCACTCCCCTCTCTTTCCCAGCTCTGTCTCCCCCCCATCACATTTCTTTGGAAAAATGGACTCCATTAGACCAGAACTGCTTGTCATCCTCCATCAAAATCACCCCCAACCTGCATCTGGACTCACACTCAGCTGGGCCTCCTGTCATCCTGGATGCTGTGTCCCTGCTCCCATCTACAGTGAAGACATTCACCCTTGCTCTGGCTCTTCTCATCAGACAGTTCTCCGTGGTCTCATGTTTCTGCACATTTAGCTAGGCACTGGCCTTTGTTCTGGATGATCTTCACTAGCAAACAGCCTTGGAAGATAGAGATGCTATCTACCCCTGAAGCAAAGGGCAGCCATGTATCTTTTACCAGCATTCATGAAACTTGGCAGGCTAACTCATTAGCTTGCAAATGGGGTAAAATCTCAGTCCCTTCAGTTCTCAGCAGAATCCATTTGCTCTAGCTTCTCAAGGTCTTCACACCTCACTTGCTTTTCTCTACCATCCATTGTTCCCTTTCTAATGGCTCCTTCTCATCAGCATATAGTCATGCGCCAGCATATCTCTTCTCAAGACCAAAAAGAAACTAAAAACCACTCTTGTTTGACATCTGCTTGCCTTCCCACTACAAATCCATTTCTCTGTTCTCTTATCAGCAAAAATTCATAAAATTATTGTCTCTAGCAGTGCTGCCCAATAGAACTTTCAGGGAGGCGCCTGGGTGGCTCAGTCGTTAAACATCTGCCTTTGGCTCAGGTCATGATTCCAGAGTCCTGAGATCGAGCCCCACATCGGGCTCCCTGCTCTGCGGGGAGTCTGCTTCTCCCTCTGCCTGCCGCTTCCCCTTGCTTGTGTTCCCTCTCTCGCTGTCTCTCTCTCTCTGTCAAATAAATAAATAAAATCTTAAAAAAACCCACAAAACTTTCTGGGATGGTGGAAATGCTCTGTCTCTGCATTGTCTAACTTGGCAGCCACTAGCCTCATGTGGCTGTTGAGCAATTGAATGTGGCTCGTGTAACTGAGGAGTGGATTTTTAATTTAAGTTCAATTAAATTTAAATAGCCACATGTGGTTAGTGGCCACCACATTGGAGAGACAGATCTATAGTGACTCTCTATTTCACATGCTCTGTCCTTTTCCTATCTGACTTCTCAGCTGTACTTGACCCGATTGACCGATCCGTTATTCTGAGGCATTTGTCTCTGGCTTCCGTGACTCAGCTCTTTCAGTCCTGCTGTTCCACTCTCCAACTCAGTCTCCTTGGTTGGCCTCCTCTGCTTGACCTGTAAGTGTCTGAATGCCGCAAAGATCCATCCTGTGCCCTGCACTCCTCTGTCTACACTTCTCTCCAAGTGACCTCATCCAGTTACCTAGTGTTAGATATTATCTACAGGCTGATGAGTCCCAAGTGTGTGTCTCTAGCCCTGTCCTCTTCCCTGGGCACTGAACACTCAGATCCAATTGCCTACTTTACATGTCCGTGTGGGTGTTCAACAAACATCTCAAACTTAATACATCCAAAACAGACATTTGATTTCCCTACAACCTGTTCTTTCAGCTTTTCTATCCCAAGAAATGCATCCACTCCACCCAGTTGCTTAAGACAAAAACGTGGGAGTTTTTGCCGGGCCTTACTGTCAATGCTGTGGGCTCTACCTCCAAAGTATTCATATCCATGTCTTCAGTGTCTACTGCTAATTCCTGACTTTAAGCCCTCATCCTTGCTCCTGATTTATGGCGATAGCCTCACCACTGCTTTCTTTTGCCTCGTTCTATGTATGATGACTGCACAGCAGCCAGAAGGAGCTTCAAAAGTACAAATAATTTTGGGGTACCTGGGTGGCTCAGTTGGTTAAGCATCTGACTCTTGATTTTGGCTCAGGTCATGATCTCAGGGTTGTGAGATTGAGCCCCTCGTCGGGCTCCACACTCAGAGCAAAGTCTGCTTGTCCCTCTCCCTCTGCCCCACCCCCTACTCACACACTCTCTCTCTCAAATAAGTAAATTAAATAATTTTTAAAAAGGCACAAATAGTTTTGAAGGTGTTTTTTAAAAATCCTCTAGTGGTGTTCTCTTGCGTGTTAAATATGAGATCAGTGAGCTTGTCAGCCCACCTGGAAACCTTCCACCTCTGGGTCTCATGTTACATGAGATTCTGCACTATCCTTATTGTTTAAACCACTTTCATTTAGATTTACTGTTACTTGAAGCCAAAAACATCCTAACTGACCCCAATGCTCATTAGAGAATGACATATTAGTAATTGAAAGTTAGAAATGAATGAAATAACCCAAACTAGAGGACTGATTATGAAACCATTATTGTGCAATGGAATAATATACAGGAGAGAAAATATGATGTCATAGGTGTCTGTTTATTGACATTAAATTATGCTTATTGTGTAATGTCAAGTTTAAAAAGCATATTTCAGTGGCATTTATATATGAATACACATACACACAGACACATACATATACACACCCATTATAGTGAACAATTTGTTTCAAGTGGACATAAACACATCCTATAAATGTATATACACATTTTACAGTGGTTATAACTGGGTAGTAGGATTACGGGTTTTTGTTCTTTATGACATTTTTTGATATTTTTTCAAATTTTAACAAAATAATTCTATAGTGAAAGCAATAAAGACATTTGACATGAAAAATAGTATTTTTAGGGTGCAACTGGTTAAGCGGATTGCCTTGTTTATTTATCCCAGCTTTATTGAGATATAGTCGACATCCTCACGGTTGTTTAACTTCTTCCTTTACTCACTTCCTTGACTTACTCGCTTTGTCAAGGTGCTGTCAGGTCAACTTGAGGTGTCCTGTAGTAGAATTGCCTTTAGAAATGTTGTCAGAGCCTGTGGCAGGAAAGGTGTCTGCAGGGGACCACCAGGCTGAATGAAGCATGGAGGCGGTGGGTCCTGATTGCCCTTCCCAGGCGGTGGACAGACAGTGACTTCCCTAGTCCCTCCCTCCCACTCACGGCAGGAGGCCTGTGGCAGTGGCCCATACCCAGCCACCAAGCAGGGGCCCCTCATGGGGCGCCCAGACAGGCCCCATCTGCCACAGTGGGGCCAAATGTAGCCACGAGAGGGCGAGCAGAATTCAGCTGATGTTTGGAGTTGCTCTCTTGACAACGGAACAAACATAACCTGGCTTCTGTTTCATAATGCCGATCCGTTCAGCTGAGCTCCTATACGATTGTGGTATGCGTAAATCCCCATCTACTAGAGTAAAGTATTAAAAAAAATTCCCTCTGTTCTTCAGGGACATAATAAGGGGAATTTCATCCTGATATGACTTTGCAGTGTGTGTTTGTGGGGAGGCCCAGAGCCTGAGCCTGCCTGATGCTCTTGCTGTGAGGACAGGAGGGCCCAGGACAAGGGGCTGCTGCTGAGGGAAACCTGTGCGCACCTCAACGGGCAGAGGGCGTCTGTGTTCACCGATTGGATGGTGCAACGTCATTAAGAGGGCAATTCTCTCCAAAGTGTCCACGGATTCCATGCAATCTTTTTCAAAATCCCAGCAGGAATTTTCTGCAGAAATTGGCAAGCTTATCTCTGAGGGCAAAGACAGCCAAAAGAATTCTGGAAAAGAACAGAATTGGAGGGCTTACATTTCCTGACTTCAAAATACTGTAAAGCTTCAGTAAAAAAACAAACAAAAAGTAGTGTGATACTGGCAGGTGGACAGACCTATGTATCAATGGAACAGACTTGAGAGGCCAGAAATAAACCCTTACGTGTATGGTTAATTGGTTTTTGACAAAAATGTCAAGGCAGTTCAATGGAGGGAAAGGAGAGTTATCTTAACAAGCGGTGCTGGGACAAAGTAGATCAGTGGTTGCCTGGGGAGGGGGTAGGAGCGGGGAAGGACTGCGTATGGGGTGATAGAAATGTTCTAAACGTGGATTGTGGTGATGGTTGCTTAACTCTATACATTAACTAAAAATCGGTGAATTCACACTTAAAATGGGTGAATTTCATAGGCGAGGCAGAGGAAGACACCTCAGCCCAGAAGCAGGTGGGGTGAGACATACCAGCACTGAGCGGAGTATGAGGTGGGAGGGTCTGAGCTGGCTTCACCACCCCCTTGCTGAGCCTTTCAAAGCCTCAGCCTCTTCAAACTGGAATAACCACTCTTGCAGTTGGTGCCGGTGTGAGGTCCCAGGCATAGGAAAGGCAGGCCCCTCCCCTGTGGGGTCTCACTCAGCCCTCAGGGCCAGGAAGGGAGCCCTGTCCCGACCCTCCCTGTCTGGCTTCAGAGTGCCCAGAGGCCAGGAGAATCTGGGGGCAGGGCTGTCCTGTAGGAGCGCAGTGTGGCCCCCGAGGACACTTAACTGTTCCAATGGCTGCATTTATTTATTTATTTTAAATTTTATTTATTTATTTGAGAGAGAGAATGAGATAGAGAGAACATGGGGGGGGAGGGTCAGAGGGAGAAGCAGGCTCCCCGCAGAGCAGGGAGCCCGATGTGGGACTCGATGTGGGACTCGATGTGGGACTCGATCCGGGGACTCCAGGATCATGACCTGGGCCGAAGGCAGTCGCTTAACCAACGGAGCCACCCAGGCGCCCCAATGGCTGCATTTAAAAAGTAAAGCAGGTACTTCTCAGGTACAATTCATTTTAATACTATATTTATTTTTATTTAATTAAAAAAAAGATTTTATTTTTAAATAATCTCTACACCCATGTGGGGCTCGAATTTACAACCCCAAGATCAAGAGTTGCATGATCTACCAACTGAGCCCGTCAGGCACCCCAGTACTATATTTTATTAACCTCCTATACCCCAAATATTATCTGACATGTAATCAATATAATAATTGTTAGCAAGATAGCTTATATCCTCTTTTTCTTACAAAGTCTTCCACAGGTGACATGTATTTTACACTCAGCACGTTGCCGTTGAACCAGCCATATTGCAAATGCCCATCAGCTGCCTGTACCTCCTGATCACTGTAGCGGAGAGTGTAGGCTTGAGGCACCTGACAGACACAGGGCAAGATTCCACATTACACTGTAAAAAACACACGTGCGGCCATCTTTGGAAAATACTGCTGTGGGGCTCCCTGGGTGGCTCAGGTGGTTAAGCCTCTGATCCTTGATCTTAGCTCAGGTCTTGATCTCAGGGTCGTGAGTTCAAGTACCGCTCTTGGGCTCCACGCTGGGCATGGAGCCTACTTTATTTTTTTATTTTTATTTTTTAAGATTTTATTTATTTATTTGACAGAGAGAGAGACACAGCGAGAGAGGGAACACAAGCAGGGGGAGTGGGAGAGGGAGAAGCAGGCTTCCCGCGGAGCAGGGAGCCCGATGCGGGGCTCGATCCCAGGACCCTGGGATCATGACCTGAGCCAAAGGCAGACACTTAACGACTGAGACACCCAGGTGCCCCTGAGCCTACTTTAAATAAACAAAAAACCCAAATGCATTAGGGGCGCCTGGGTGGCTCAGTCTGTTAAAGCATCTGACTCTTAATTTCAGCTCAGGTCTTGATCTCAGGGTTGTGAGTCCACATTAAAAAAAAAAAATACTGCTGCAAGAGTTCCTAAATTAACGTGCAACCTAAATCACAATCCATTACAAAAATATGTAGCCCATCCTGTACAGTTCTTCCTATATCTTTCCAAAGTGCCTTCACACCACTCCCCTACCTTGACTGTTGAGGAGAGGCTGCATTATCCCCACAACCACAGGCAGATTGCAACCTTTTGGGTCCTGGAGATCCGAGTTCCCACTCTGGTTCTGCCACCTCTAAGCTGTGTGGCCTTGGGCAAGTCTTCTAATCTTCTTAGGCTCAGTTTTGTTGTTTTAAAAATGTGGATGATAATTATATCCCTTTTGTGAAACAAATATTTATTTATTTACTTTTAAAAAAGTATTTTTTTTTTTTAGATTTTTATTTATTTGAGAGAGAGAATGAGAGAGAGGAGGGTCAGAGGGAGAAGCAGACTCCCCGCTGAGCAGGGAGCCCGATGCGGGACTCGATCCAGGGACTCCAGGATCATGACCTGAGCCGAAGGCAGTTGCTTAACCAACTGAGCCACCCAGGCTCCCTAAAAAAGTATTTTTATTTATTTCTGAGAGAGAGAGAGAAAGAACAAGCAAGCCTGGGGGCGGGGGGTGGAGTGGCAGAGAGAGAAGCAGGCTCCCCAATGATCAGGGAGCCAGATGCAGGACTTCATCTCAGGACCCTGAGATCATGACCTGAGCTGAAGACAGACGCTTCACCAACTGAGCCGCCCAGTCACCCATGATACAAGTATTTATTGAGCTCTACTATATGCTGGGCCTTGTTCTAGATGATTGGATGCAGTGGTTAAAAAGCCCTGCCCTCATGGCGCTCACATTCCAGGCAGCCGCATCTGCCTCCTGAGCTGTTGAGAGATTTCAACAAAACAACACATGCACACAAGCACTCGGCTCAGCTTGGTCAGAAGGACTACTGGGGAATACAGGTAGTCATTGCCTTCATCATCATCATCATCATCATCATCATTGCTATTCTCTCTTCAATGCTCTCCCTCCTAGGACAGGCAAAATATGTTCCCACAGACTACAACACACAGGAAGCCCTAAGACAGGGAACTTATGCTTCAAATTAAGAGTCTGAATCTTTTGGGACAAATAAAGAGAAGAACTGGCTGGGAAAAAAAAAAGAGCATTTCAAGCACATCATCACCAGCACTATAATCACTTAAAAACAGTTAAGTCAACCATGAAATTAACAAGGAGCAGAAATCTGTGTTCCTTCCATTCAGATCTCCATGGCTGGGCTTCACATTTACTGAGATAAATGTCTCCCATGATCACCCTGTCCCGCCAAGAAGAGTGTCCCTTCTTGGAGATAATATTCTCATTATTGCTAGACAAACAGCATGCAGGCTTCAGCAGCAGTCCCAGCCCCAACAATATCTGACCATGTGACAGTCTCCCTCCTCCGGAGAAGCCTGGGCTGGAGGTAAGGACAGAGATCTTCTCCATGTGGCTCTGCCCTACATCCACCCACCTCACCGACCCTGACCAGTGCACTTGTGCTCTGCCTCCAGCCTTTGACTTCCCAGCCCAGCCCATCATACCTCTACCAGAGTGGAGCCAGAGTGACCTGGGGAGTTCCACAGGAAATCCCAGCAGTAACCAAGGTGGGCAGAGGGACATGTGATACTCAGGGAGATGGCACACAGAGGCAGGTGGAGTTCTAGAATCCGGTCAGACTGGTCAGGAATGGGCACAGTTGTCTTTAGGAGGTGGGCAGGATGGCCCACAGGTAGGAATGGGGTGGCTGACAGGAGGGGAATAGGATAACTCACAGGACAGGAATGGGGTGGCCTACATGTGGATTAGCCTTGCTCCGTCGGGAGCAAACCACTTAGCTCTGCAGAAGCCCATCTACATTTCCCCTTTGAGCCTTTCTTTAGGATTAAGGGAGGACTTACCTGTCCTGGCTAACAAGGACCATGTTTCGCCATCCCTAGTTTCTCCCTCCATGATCTTGGGCTCTCAGAAAGTGGGCTCAGTGATCCAAGGCAAGAAAAGGCTTTTGCTCACAGGTATTCTCTGGATCCAGAGGACTGTGGGGGCCACTTCCCCTGATAGGGTTCAATTCAATGAAGTTTAGCAACATAGTCTTTCACCACCCACCAAGTCCAGAGTTTGCAGGCAGTAAGAGACATGGAGTCCTTGGTCCAGGCACTACCACGAGGCTCCTTGGGCACACTGGCAGAGAAATGAGGCTTCACAGTCTCACACGGTTTTCTTTCTGGAAATTACCCAGTTGCAGAGTTCCAGAGTTGGGAGGGCTTTTAGAGACCCTAGAGTCCAGTACTTTTACACCTCAACATTTCAGAAATCAGGACCTGTCTCTCCATTGGCAGTCCTAACTTTCTGTTGCCTAGGTGGCAGCCCTGAAGTTAATATTGCTTCCTGCACCTGTCACTCCTCGTAGCTTGACTGGAGGACGTCAGCCCCTCGTTGTTTCCATTAACAAACCACTGAAGGACCACTGGAGGAAGAGAGGAGTCCTGGCTGGTGTCTGAAACATTTTGCTGACACCTTCTGGTAGATCGAGAAAGTACTAGCATCAAACCTTGCAGAATGGGGATCAGAGGCATGGGAGAGTATCCAAAAAGAGATAGTGGGGTTCTGTGTTCAGAAATGCCACATTATCCATTCTCCTGATGGCACAGAGGATGGTATCGTGTGGAAAAACATGGGCATTGATGTCTCAGGGTCGGAAAGTGAACCTCAACACATTTCTCTATGTCTCAAACACACACACACACACACACACACACACACACACACCTTTTCTGCCCTGGGGATAAAATACCGCCCATGACTGGGCAGAGACTTGAGTCCTCTCTTCTTTCTTCTCCTGGGGGCCCTCAGGCCTGGGAAGGCAGCCCAGGGATACACGTTAAGCATCACTAAGACCCAGCAGGTGCTTTCACATGTGTACCTGTTCTTTGCCTCAAACCAAATCAAATCCTTTATATTTGCATTTGATTATCTTCTAATTAGACCAATAATACATGAACATGTTCTGTTACTTAAAACAATGAAATCTACAGATGCCACAGAATTCCTCCTGCATGGCCACTCTCTCCCTGCCACCAAGCCCAAGGCCTTCCCCAAAGATGACGTTGTAACTGGTGTGTGTATCCCCGCTGACAGTTTTTTTTTGTTTTTTTTGCTTAATTTGCTTTTGCATAATTTGGATTTCATCTGTAAGTTAACATAAATGGTTAACGTAAATGGTATCTTATGTATTCATGCTTTTGCAATATGCTTTCTCCACTTAATAACATAATCTTGGGAGAACGTCTCATATTAATGCATATAGGACAACCTCACTTCTAAACTGCTGCATAGTGAATTTATTTACATATTTCCATGTTGAGAGACATTTGGGTTATTTTATATATTTGCATTGCTATTATAAACGATGCTCAATAAACATTCTTGTATAGCTTGTTTATGCGTAGGTGAAGGAATAGTTTTTTGGTCTAAGGGATTGTACATTTCCATTTTAGAAGATATGGCCAAATTGGCCTCTAAAATTGCTGTACCTTTTTGCACCCCCATCAGTCTTTTTTTTTTTTTAAGATTTTATTTATTTATTTGACAGAGAGAGACACAGCGAGAGAGGGAACACAAGCAGGGGGAGTGGGAGAGGGAGAAGCAGGCTTCCTGCCGAGCAGGGAGCCCGATGTGGGACTCGATCCCAGGACCCTGGGATCATGACCTGAGCTGAAGGCAGACGCCTAACGACTGAGCCACCCAGGCGCCCCGCACCCCCATCAGTCTTAAGTAGCATCAGTATTGACAGTTTTTTCCAAGTTGATGAGTGAAAAATGTATCTTGATTCTTGAGGTTGCACATTTTTTTCATGTCTCTTGGCTATTTCTAGTTCCTTTTCTTTGACCTACTTGTTCAATCCTCACACCCCTGCCTCGCTGAATTTTCCTTACTGATGTCACAGGGACTTTCTTGCCTATTTAATACTCTTGCCTGTGATACATGTGGTGTGTGTTGTCTTCATGCTGTAACTTGTCTTTTACATTTGCATCTAGTGTCTTTTATTGTAGAGAAAGTTTTTGTTTTAAGTTTGATATAGCCAAAATTTATTAATCATTTATATTACAGATTTTGTAGTCTGTGTCTTAAGAATGACTTTCCAACCTCAATATATATATATTCTTCACTTATATATTTCTTCACTTATAAATGTATTTTAAGGGGCGCCTGGGTGGCTCAGTCGTTAAGCATCTGCCTTCGGCTCAGGTCATGATCTCAGGGTCCTGAGATCGAGCCCCATGTCGGGCTCCCTGCTCTGTGCGGGGCCTGCTTCTCCCTCTCCCACTTCCCCTGCTTGTATTCCCTCTCTCGCTGTGTCTCTCTCTGTCAAATAAATAAATAAAATCTTTTAAAAAAATGTATTTTAAAATATTTTCTTCAGGGGCAGCTGGGTGACTCAGTCAGTTGGGCGTCTGACTCTTGATTTCGGCTCCAGCCATGGGCTCGGGATCATGGGCTTGAGTTTGCCTCCGGCTTGTGCTGTGTGTAGGGCCTGCTTGGGATTCTCTCTCTGTACTGCCCCCTTCACTGCCCCCCCTGTTTAAAAATATATATATTTCCTTCAAATGATTTTTATAATTTTGTTGGCATAAATCATCTGGGTTTGTTTGAGTATTGGGAGGAAGCTACCTACCATTATTATCTTATGAATGGATAGTTAGTCGTTCCAGTAACATTTTTTGAATCTATATTTTTACACTCTTAGTTTATGTAGTAAATTCCTAAATGCGTGAGCCAGTTTCAGGACACTGTCCTCTTTCAAAGTGAATATCTTTTCTATATGTTTATTCTTACATAGTGTTTCAATTATAAGTTTATTATATATTTTTATATATCATGGAGAATTTTTACCTCATTGCTTTCCTTTTTCATAACCATCTTTACTATTCTTGCACATTTTCTCCTTAAATATAAGAATCTGCTCATCAATTTCATTGGGAAAATCTTGTGTGGTTGTAATTAATGCCAAATTTAAATTTTATACCAATCTGGGAAAAACTGACATTTGTATCATATTTAATCTTCCATCAAGAACACAGTGTATCTATTTATTCATGCAAATTTTAATTAAAAATACATTTACAGACACTACATTTGATCATTTGCTCCATATAGGTTTTGCACAGTTTTGTTTCATTTACTCCTCACTGTGTTGCAACAGTGTTGCTATTATGAATGACATTTTCCCTTATATGTTATAATTTATCATTGCTGATAGATTGGAGGGCTTGGCATAGACAAGCAGGTTTCTCCACCTGATGGAATTTGTCCTATTTATTCTTAAAGTTTGTTAGTTCAATTTTCTAGGTAGAAAATCACATTGTCTGAAAAAAATGACACTGCATTTTAGGGTAAACCTTGTACTCTTGTTCATTTCCTCCCTTGCAGTTATTAGTTTATTGGGATTTTTGCACTTATTTTGATAATTCATGTTTTCCCATAGATTTCTCCATGATGTCTATGCTTTCAAACCTTTTATTGTACATACTGCCTACTATGACTTATGTAATTTCTTGTATCTTCTTTCATCTTCCTGGTATGGTCTGCCTTTGTTTTTTCTCATTTTCTCCTGGTGAGTCTGAGCAGGCTTCAGGGCCCAGGTTTCAACCGTGCGTGTGGCAGAACCACTCAGCAACTGTCCAAACTCAGCATTGCTACATTCGGGGGACTGCTTTGGGTTTTATCCATTACCCATGTGTGTTTTTTCCCATTATATGTTTCATTTCTATTTCATTACTTTCTTTCTCCTTTCTCAATCACTTTATTTAACTTTTTTTGGGTTTATTTTGATGTTGGCATTCCTGCTTTTGACTAAGATAATGGTTCATTTATTTCTAATCTTTTTTTTTTCTCTAATAAATGCATTTAAGGCTTTAAATTTTCTTTGGGTACTGTTTTGAAAATATTTTGCAAGTTTAAAAAGTGGAGCACTTTGTCATCCATTTCTTAGCGGTTGGTAATTTCTGTTGTGATGTGCTTTTTTTTTTTTTAAAAGAGTTTATTTATTTATTCATGAGAGACAGAGAGAGAGAGAAGCAGAGGGAGAAGCAGGCTCCCAAGGAGCAGGGAGCCCGATGCGGGACTCGATCCCAGGACCCTGGGATCATGACCTGAGCCGAAGGCAGACGCTCAACCGTCTGAGCCACCCAGGCACCCTGTTGTGATGTTCTTTAAAATCCAAGAGTTATTTGAAAGTGTTTTGTAATTTGGGGGATTACTCATTTGAAGCCAGTGAATACGGGCTGCCCAAATTATACTTTTGGATTTAAGAAATACTTAGAAGTTTGTATCTCAGGAAATTTTTGTGTTTTTTAAAGATTAATTCTATTGTTGGTAGAAAGATTTTAATGAAATAATTTAAATTATCTGTGTATCTATTATCCATCATTTTTCCATTTTCTCTGTTGATTTCTCAGTGAAGTGTGTAAAAAATTCCCACTATAAGGGGAGTTATTTTAATCTTTCCTGATGTTTCCATCAGTTTTTTTTTTTTAAGATTTTATTTACTTATTTGACAGAGAGAGAGAGAGAGAGACAGCAAGAGAGGGAATACAAGCAGGGGGAGTGGGAGAGGGAGAAGCAGGCTTCCCGCTGGACAGAGCAGGGAGCCCGATGTGGGGCTCGATCCCAGGACCCTGGGATCGAGCTGAAGCTGAAGGCAGACGCTTAACGACTGAGCCACCCGGGCTCCCCTCCATCAGTTTTTAAAGATAGCTTCCCCCCAGTTTTACTGAGATATAATTAACACACTACACTGTATAAGTTTAAGGTGTACAACATGACTTGACATACATATATATTGCAAAATGATTACTACCATAAGTTTAGTTAGCATCCATCACCTTCTGTAGTTACAAGAATATTTTTCCCCTTGTGATGAGACCTTTTAGGATTTACTCTTAGCAACTTTCATGTATACCATACAGCATTGTTAACTATTGTTGTCATGTTGTACATTACATCCCCGGTGCTTATTTATCTTATAAGTGGACGTTTGTACCTTTTGACCACCTTCACCTAGTTCCCTACCCATACCCCACCCCTGCCTCTAGCAACCATTAATGTGATCTCTTTTTCAATAAGTTTGTTTTTTTAAGATTCTACATATAAGAGAGATCATACAGTATTTATCTCTCTCTGTTGTCTCAAATGGCAGGATTTCCTTCTTTTTGATGACTCCATTTTATCTATTTATCTGTCTATCTATAGATATATTTTTTTTTTTTTTTGAGAGAGAGAGTGAGAGAGAGCATGAGAGGGGAGAGAGTCAGAGGGAGAAGCAGACTCCCCACTGAGCAAGGAGCCTGATGTAGGACTTGATCCTGGGACTCCAGGATCATGACCTGAGCTGAAGGCAGTTGCTTAACCAACTGAGCCACTCAGGCGCCCTTGTCTATCTATATTTTTTAAGATTTTATTTTTAAGTAATCTCTACATCCAACATGAGGCTTGAACTTACAGCCCTGAAATCAAGAGTCGCATGCTCCACTGACTGAGCCAGTCTATCTATATTATATATATCTCCATATCTCATATTTTCTCTTTTCATTCATACATCGATGGACACCTAGGTTGTTTCCATGTCTTGGCTATTGTAAATAATGTTGCAATGAACATGGTGGGTGCAGATATATCTTCAACATAGTGACTTTGTTTCCTTCAGATATATAACTAGAAGTGAAATTGCTAGATCATATGGTAGTTCTATTTTTTAATAGAACCTCCATACTGTTTTTCATAGTGGTTGTACCACTTTATGTTTTCATGAATAGTGCATAAGAGTTTCCCTTTTCTCTACATAGTTAACAACATTTATCTCTTCTCTTTTTTTGTTGATAGCCATTCTAACAGGTGTGAGGTAATAATTTATGTGGTTTTGATTTGCATTTCCCTGATGATGAGTGATGTTGAGCATCTTTTCATGTACCTGAAGTCCATTTGAATATCTTCTTTGGAAAAATGTCTATTCAGGTCATTTGCCCATTTTAAAATTGGAACTTTTTTTTTTTTTTTTGCCAATGATTTTTACAAGTTACTTATATATTTTGGGGGCACCGGGTGGCTCAGTCGTTGAACGTCTGCCTTCAGCTCAGGTCATGATCCCAGGGTCCTGGGATTGAGTGCACATCGGGCTCTCTGCTCGGCAGGAAGCCTGCCTCCCCCTCTTCCTCTCCCTGTGGCTCCCCCTGCTTGTGCTCGCTCTCTCTGTAAAATAAATAAATAAATAAAACTTAAAACAAAACAAAACAAAACCAAGTTCCTTATATATTTTGGACTAACCCCTTAGCAGATACATGATTTGTGAATATTTTCTCCTGTTCAGTAGGTTGCCTTTTCAGTTTGTTGATAGTTTCCTTTGCTGTGCAGAAGTTTCTTGGTTTGATGTAGCCCCACTTGTTCATTTTTTATTTTGTTGCTTGTGCTATAAGTGTCATAATCCCAAAATCGCTGCCAAGATCCATGTCAAGAAGATTTTTCTCTATGTTTTCTTCTAGGAGTTTTGTGGTTTTAGGTCTTACAACTAAGTCTTTAATCCATTTTGAATTAATTTTTGTGAGTGGTGTAAGGTAGGGATCTAGTTCCATTCTTTTACATGTGAGAAAAAACTTTATTGAGATACGATTCACGTGCCATAGAATTCATACATGTTAAGTGTACAATTCAATGGGTTGGGTATATTAAATTACTAATTTAAAAAAAATGGTTGTAAAGACATATAGCATAAAATTTGCCATTTTATTTATTTATTTTTATTTTTAGAGAGAAAGGGAGAGTGTGCGTGTGAGCCGGAGGTGGGGTAGGGAGAAGCATAGGGAGAGAGAGAATCTCTTTTTTTTTTCAAGAGAGAATCTTTTTTTTTTTTTAATTTGACAGAGAGAGAGAGAGAGAGAGAGAGTACAAGCAGGGGGAGCGGCAGGCAGAGGGAGAGGGAGAAGCAGGCTCCCCCTATGTGGGACTGAATCCCAGGAGCCTAGGATCATGACCTGAGCCGAAGGCAGACGCTTAACCGTCTGAGCCACCCAGGCGCCCCTCAAGAGAGAATCTTCAGTAGGCTCCATGTCCAACGTGGAGCCCGACATAGGACTCAATCTCACAACCCTGAGATCATGACCTGAGCCGAAATCAAGAGCCACCCAGGCGCCCCTAAAATTTGCCATTTTAAAGTGTACCATTCAGTGGCATTAATTACATTCACAGTGTTATATAAATATCAACACTATTCCCAAAACTTTTTCATCATCCCGAAGAGGAACTGTATCCATTAAACAAAAACTCTCCATCCTCTCCCCAGCCCCTGGTAACCTTTAATCTGTTTTTAGTCTCTGGATTTGACTATTCTGGGTGCCTCATATAGGGGAATCATACAATATTTGTACTTTTGTATCTGGCTTATTTCACTTAGTATATTGTTTTCAAAATTCATCCATGCCGTCGTATGTATCAGGGCCTCACTCCTTTGTATGGCTGAATAGTATTTCATTGTATGTATATTACACATTTTGTTTATCCATTTATTTGTTGACAGCACTTAAATTGTCTTCACCTTTTGGTTGCTCTGAATAATGATGCTGTGAACACTGGGATACAAGTATTTATTTCAGTTCCTGTTTCTGTTCCATGGTTTCCATTTCTAGGTATCAATACCTAGGAGTAGAAGTGCTAAGTCATACAGTCAATCCATGTTTAGCTTTTTGAGGAACTGACAAACTGTTTCCCATAGCAGTGGCACCATTTTAACATTCCCATCAGCAATCTGTGAGGGTTCCAAAGCTGTGCTTTTGGTGTCTAATCCAAGAAATCTTTGCTACATCCAATATCATGAAAATTTCATCTATGTTTCTTCTAAGGGTTTTATAGTTTTAGCTCAGATTTTTAGGTCTTTGATCCATTTTGAGTTAATGTTTATATATGATGTTAGGTAAGGGTACAACTTTATTCTTTTGCATGTGGATATCCAGTTTTCCAGCACCATTTGTTGAAAAGACTGTCCTTTCCCATTGAATGGTCTTGGCACCTATGTCAAAAATCATTTAATCATATATACAAGGATTTATTTCTGGGCTCTCTATTCTATTCCCTTGGACTACATGCCTATCTTTATGCCAGTACCATACTGTTTTGATTACTGTCGATTTGTAGTAAATTTTGAAATCAGAAACTGAGACCTCAAGCATTGTTCTTCTTTTTTCAAGATGTTTTGTCTATTTGGGGTCCCTTGATAATCTATATAAATTTTAGGATGGATTTTAAAAATTTCTGTAAAAAACATCATTGGGGTTTTGATAGGGATTGCACTGATTCTGTAGATCATTTTGAATAGTATTGTCATCTTAATAATATTAAGTCTTCCAGTCAATGAACATGGGATGTCTTCTCCTTTATTTATGTCTTCTTTAATTTCTTTCAGCAACATTTGGTGGTTTTCAGTATATAAATCTTTAAGTTTCTTAGTTAAAATTATTCTAATCATTTTACTCTTTTCAATGCTATTGTAAATGGAATTTTAAAAATTCCTTCGGATTGCTTATTACAAGTATATAGAAATACAACTGATTTTTGTGTACCAATTTTATATCCTATAACTTGGCTGAATCGTTTATTTGGTATAGCAATTTTTTTTTTTTTATTTATTTATTTGAGAGAGAGAGAGAGAGAGAAACAGCATGAGAGGGGATAGGGTCAGAGGGAGAAGCAGGCTCCCCGCCGAGCCGGGAGCCCGATGCGGGACTCGATCCCAGGACTCCAGGATCATGACCTGAGCCGAAGGCAGTCGCTTAACCAACTGAGCCACCCAGGCGCCCGGTATAGCAATTTTTTTATGTGACTTCCTTTGGGTTATCTACATATAAAGTCTGGTGCTTGTTTTGGCAGCACATATCATACATGTAAGTCTGCAACTAGGAAAAATTTTACTTTTTCCTTTCCAGTTTGGATGCTTATTATGCTCTTTTCATGATTAATTGCTCTAGCTAGAACTCTCAGTACGATGACGAGTAGAAAAGTTGTTAAGAATGGACATACTTGCTTCTTCCTGATCCTACAGGAAAAGCTTTTAGTCTTTCACCATTGAGTATGATGTTAGCTGTGGGTTTTTCATATATGACCTTTATGATATTGAAGTAGTTTCCTCTCATTCCTAGTTTTCTGTGTGCTTTTATCAAGAAAGGGTGTGGAATTTTGTCAAATGTGCACTTGTATGCATGTTATTTTCTTTTAATTGTATCCATTTCAACAGGATATTATTATTGGATCTTTTTTTACTGTACCCAGTCTGAGATGTTTATTGTTTTAATAGGAGAATGTACCCCAGACTCATGTATTGTGATTAAGGATGTGCTTGGTTTAATTCCTGCCAGTTTATTTTGTGCTTTCAATTCCCATGCTATTTTGTTGGTTTTACATTTCCTTTTCTGTTCCTCTTGTTATATTAAGTTTACTCCATTTATTTTATTCTCTGAGGAATATTTTAAGCCATGAGAGAATAGCATAACTCTTAAAGTTTAATCTCATGGTATAATCCTTAAATTTTTAACATATTGCTAAAGTTTTTTCTATTGATGCCTAGCATTGATCTCTATTTCTACTCTCTTCCTAAACAAAATTCTCAGCACATTTTTTTTTACCTCTGTTCCTTCCATCATTTCTCATGAAGTTATGAAGTAGTATTCTTTTCCAGATTATTATTCTATATTTAGTGTCATCTGCACTTTTTTCAAATTAACATTATTAGTTTTCTTTAAGATTTTATTTATTTAGTTTTTAAAAAAGATTTTATTTATTTATTTGACAGAGAGAGAGAGAGAGTGAGCACAATCAGGGGGAGTGGCAGGCAAAGGGAGAGGGAGAAGCAGGTCCCCCACAGAGCAGGGAGCTCAATGCGGGGCTCTATCCCAGGACCCTGGGATCATGACCTGAGCTGAAGGCAGACTTAACCAACTGAGCCACCCAGGTGCCCCTATTGGTTTTCTTTTCATCATAACTTCTTGTATTCTTTTCCTTCCTCTGTATCTACTTCGCATTCTGCTAGAATAAATCTTTTCATAATTCTTTCTCAAATTTATGGGTATTAAAGGTTACATGTAAGTGCTGTATGTCTGAAGACTTTAAAAAATTATTCTTTAAATGAGTATTTCTCTGTAAACAAAATCTATATTTAAAATTATTTTATTAGGATTTGGGAGGTACTATTCCATATAAGTTGCATATTTGTGGAAAAGGAGAAGCTTTATGCACATTTCTTTTCATTTCCTTCAGATAAAATCTCTTTTATTTTAAATCTCTGGAAGTTTTAGGTATCTCTATTTTTGGAAGTCTGGAATTTCAGTGAGATATTATTAGGGGTGTGTGTGCATGCACGCAATTGAACGATTTTTAGTAAAATTTATTTATTTATTTATTTATTTATTTATTTATTTATTTATTTATTTATTTATATATACACAGAGAGAGTGAGGTGGAGGGGCAGGGAGAGAGAGAGAATCTAAAGCAGGCTCCACATCCAGCATGGAGACCAATACAGGGCTGGATCCCATGACCCTGAGATCATGACCTGAGCTGAACTCAAGAGTTGGACACCTAACTGAGCAACTCAGGAGCCCTTATTTTTAGTAAATTAAAAAAAATTATTTATTTATTTATTTGAATGGTGGGAGGAGGCAGAGGGAGAGGGAGAAGAGAGAGAGAATCTCAAGCAGACTCCCTGCTCGGCGGGAAGCATGGTTCTCCCTCCCCCACTCCCCCTGCTTGTGTTCCCTCTCTCGCTGTGTCTCTCTCTGCCAAATAAATAAAATCTTTAAAAAAAAAATTTAAAGAGTTGTACAACCATCGCCAGAATTCAGTTCTGAACATTTACATCACCCCCAAAAGATCCTTTATACCCATCTTCAGTAAGTACTTATTCCTATTCACAGTCCTAGGAAATAACTAATTTACTTTCTGTCCATAGATTCCTCTGTTTTGGATATTTCATAAAAATCAAGTCATATGATGTGTAGTCTTTTGCTTCTGGTTTCTTTCATTTTATATAATGTTTTTAAGGTTCATCTCTGTTGTACTTCATTACCTTTTATTGCCAAATAGTGTTCCTTTGTATGGATACATCACATTTTGCTTATCAGTTGATGGACATTTGGGTTATTTACACTTTGTTTTTTTCTTTTCTTTTTATTTTTTTTAAAGATTTTATTTATTTATTTGAGAGAGAGAGAATGAGAGACAGAGAGCACGAGAGGGAAGAGGGTCAGAGGGAGAAGCAGACCCCCAGCTGAGCAGGGAGCCCGATGCGGGACTCGATCCCGGGACTCCAGGATCACGACCTGAGCCGAAGGCAGTCGCTTAACCAACTGAGCCACCCAGGCACCCGGGTTATTTACACTTTGTGACTATTGTGAATAATGCTGCTATAAACATTTGCATACACATCTTTGTGAGGAGATAGGCTTTCACTTCTCTTGGGTAGATACCTAGGTGTGGAGTTGCTTGGGTTATATGGTAAATTTATGTTTACCTTTTAAAGAAACCGCCAAAATGTTTTTCTAAAGTAGTTGCATCCTTTAAATTTCATCAGCAACGTGAGCGTTCTAGTTTCCCCAAATTCTCACCAACAGTTTGTATGGTCAGTCTTTTTTACTATGGCCACCCTAGTGGTTGGGAAATGATATCTCACTGTGGTTTTAATTTGCATATTCCTAAATAACTAAAGATGTTGAACATCTTTTCATTTGTGTATCAGCCCTTCCTATATATTCTTTGATGAAGTATCTCTTCAAATCTTTTGCCCATTTTAAAATTAGGTTGTTTGGCTTTTAAAAATATTATTTACTGGGGTGCCTGGGTGGCTCAGTAGGTTAAGCATCATGCCTCAGGTCATGATTGGCTCAGGTCAGGATGCCAGGGTCCTGGGATTGAACCCCACATTGGGCTCCCTGCTCTGAGGGGAACCTGCTTCTCCCTCTGTCTGCCACTCTCCCTGCTTGTGCTTGCTTGCTCTCTCTCTCTGTCAAGTAAATAAAAAAAATCTTAAAAAAAATAAAAATATTATTTACTGAGTTGTAAGAGATCTTTATTCTAAATACACTTTTAAAAAATCAGGTATAAGATTTAAAAATATTTTCTTCTAGACTGTGGCTTGCCTTTTAATTTTCTTCATCATGTCTTTTGAAGTATAGTTTTAAATTTTGATGAAGTCTAACTTATCTATTTTATCTTTGGTTGCTTGTGCTTCTGTTCCTTCTCATATCTAAGAAACCATTGTTTAATCCAAAGTCACCTGTTTTCTTCTGAAAGCTGTATAGTTTTAGCTCTTATATTTACATTTTAGATATGTTTTCAGTTAATTTTTATATATGGTTTGAGGTAGGGGTCCAAATCCATTCTCTTGCATGTAAATGTCCAGTTGTTTTAGCACCATTTGTTGAAAGAATATTCTTTTCTCCATTGAATTTCTTGGCAACCTTTCCAAAATCAATTGCTCATAAATATGAGGTTTATATTTTGGACATCCAATTTTATTCCATTGATCTATATCTCTATCTTTGTACTAATATGACATAATCTTGATTACTGTAGCTTTATAGTAAGTTTTGAAATCAGGAAGTATAAGTCCTCCAATTTTGTTCTTTTTTTCCCCCCCAAGATTGCTTTAGTTATTTTGGGCTCCTTGAATTTTCATATGAATTTTAGGATCAATTTGTCAGTTTTTCAAAGAATTCATCTGGGATTTTGATAGAGATTGCTTTAATCTGTAGATCAGTTTGGGGAGTATTGCCATCTTAACGATATTCAGTCTTCCAATCATAAACACAGAATGTATTTCCATTTATTTAAGTTTTCTTTAATTTCTTCCAATTATGTTTATAGTTTTCAATGTACAAGTGTTAGACTTCTGTTAAATTTATTTATAAATATTTTATTATTTTTGATACTATTATAAGTGAAATTTGTTATGGGTTGAATTGTATCTCCCCAAAATCCATATGTTGAAGTCCTGTCCTTCAGTATACTAGAACGTGACCTGATTTGGGGTTAGTCTCTATGGAGGTAATCAAGTTAAAATGAGAATATTTGAGTGGGCCCTAATTCAATATGACTGGTGTCTTTATAAGAAGTGAAAATTAGTATGCAGATATGCATACAGTGAGAATCCTGTGAAGATCAAAGTTATGCTGCCACAAGCCAAGGAACTACCAGAAGCTAGAAAAGGCCTGGAACAGATTCTTCCCTCATAGTACTCAGAAGAAATCAATCCTGCCAACACCTTTAATTTTGGACCTCTAGCTTCCAGAACTGTGAGACAAGAAATTTCTGTTTAAGCCACCCAGTTTGTGGAAGTTGTTATGGCAGCTCTAGCAAACTAATACAGACTTATTTTCAGATTGTTCTTATGTGGTATATAAAAATACAACTGATTTTTGTATATTGATCTTGTATCCTGCAACCTTGCTGAATGCATTTATTAGCTCTAATAATTTGTGTGTGTGTATTCTTTAGGATTTTCTACATTCTAGATTATGTTATCTGCAAACAGGGATAGTTTTACTTCTTCCTTTCCAATCTGGATGCCTTAAAAATTTGTAATTGAGTATTTTTCTGGCTTTTTATTCACTCACATCTCTACGTATTCTAAAGTGTATTCTGTTTTCTCAATTAACTCTAGGTCCTTAAATGTTGGTTTCCATTGGATGCACTGACTTCCTCTTTTGTGTTTATTTTCCTTGGTTGTGTGTTAAATTACAGGGACACTTGATTGTGTTCGCTCTTGCCTTTGCCATTTCCTGTTTGCCCACATAGGAAAATTCCTGCAGCCCTGCCCAAGGAACATGTGTAAGCCCAGCAGTCAGTTGTGAGCCCAGTGGTGGAGGTTCCTGGAAAGGGGCTACTTGTCTTCTTGGGAGTTGCCCCAGGCTCTGTCAGGCCTCTGAGGCCCAAGTGCCTACACCTACTGTCTCTGTCTTGGAGCAAGTGAAGGAGGAGGACAGAGGGCCTAACCCCCCAGTTATTGTCCCCAGAATCCTCACCCCTCACCCCTTAGTAGCCCAGGCCCCTCTGCTTTTGTGACTCCTTCCTCTCAGAGCCTCCAACACAACCCACCTTTCACAGTAGTCTTCTCCTGATATGGTTTCCTTAAGAAAATATTTTGTTATTGTATAAATTTATGGCCACAACTGACTGGAAAACTGACCTCGTTGGTTTCATCCTCTCATCTGTACTATAGACATACTATTTCTCTCTTAAAAGGTCAACATGGAAATGAACACAGAACACATTTTGGACAGCACCCAGGCACTGAGGTGCATTCAGTGTCCAAGACTGCCCTCATCACCTCACTGCAAGCAAGTTAGGAAAGTGCCTATACCATGCTGGCCTGCCTGTGGCTCTGACACCCTGACCAATGGGTGGCCAGACTATGGGAACTTAGAGGAGCAGAAAAGGCCAAGCACCTTCCCAACCTGGCTCCAACCCCTGGAGAATTCCAGAAATTCCAAGCTTTACTGCCTTTGCTGGCAGTGCCCACCGTGATGGATGCCCAAGCCCATGGTAGTGGACATGTGATTGATGCTCACACTCATGGGTGCATGCTCACACATGCAGTGCTCACATATATGCCTCCTACCCCTGCTTCACATATGTGCACCCACATAGACATGCATATGCACTACACATGCCCAAGCATGGATGTGCACACATAAGTGCACCTACACAGTTTTATTCTTCAGTTTTTCTCTTTCTTTTTAATTTTTTTTTAAAGATTTTATTTATTTGTCAGAGAGAGAGAAAGCAAGCACAAGCAGAGGGAGCGGCAGGCAGAGGGAGGGGTGGACTCCCCGCTGAGCAAGGAGGCCGACCTGGGACTCAAACCCAGGACCCTGGGATCATGACCTGAGCCGAAGGCAGACGCTGACTGAGCCATCCAGGTGTCCCTCTCTTTCTTTTTCCATAGTTATTATCTCTGCTTCTTTATATTTTCCTGTTCCTTTTCCATTCTTTCTCAAGGAATCTTCTCTTACTTCATCTGTCTCCCTCTCTGTTCTCTCAGCCTCATTTTTGGTTTTCTGTGTTATTTTACCAGCCCTTGGCTATGCTGCAGGCAGAGAAGCAGAGGTTGATTCAACACCACTCTCTCCACCATGCCGGCCCCTTGTCGGGGTTTGGCCCCAGAGCATGGGAGATAAGGAAGATGCTGCTCCACTGCTCCTGACTAAGGAGGGCTAGGTCATGGTAGGGGGCATACAGTAGTGTGAAAATCAGGACCAGAGACCCACTGCAGTGAGCTCACATAGCACAGTCACTGCTGTCCTAGGATGAGGCCCAGGGTGCCTGCCCAGAACACCTACTCTCCCTTCCCTCATTCCCTGGGCAGGGGTTTATGGACCACCCCCTTTGGGGAAGCTGTGGTCCCAATCCTGGGGTCATCAGAGAAAGCACCTCTGGTCCAACCTGGAAGAATGATTGGGGGTCTAGCTATAAACACCTCAAGACCAGGTAAGAGGCTTCACAATGAATGGGATGGGCCGGTAGCTGGGTAATCTGGAGTCTGCCTAATCCTTGCCATTGGCTTGGAACAAGTTTCCCAACTTCTCAGGGCTTAGCCTCCTCCTTTGTAAAATGGCTGCCTATTTCCCCCATAGTATGTGAGTGTAGCAAGACCTGAGTGCCATCTTGCCCAGCTAAGTGAACATGAATCCTTCCTTGCATTTTCCACTTCTGTGCCTGTTTTTTTTCTATGCATTCATTCACTCATTCATTTATTTAATGAGCATATGCTGAGGGCATGGCACCATGCATCAAGAGTGCAACAACAGGGGCGCCTGGGTGGCTCAGTCGTTAAGCGTCTGCCTTCGGCTCAGGTCATGATCCCAGGGTCCTGGGATCGAGCCCCGCATCGGGCTCCCTGCTCTGCGGGAAGCCTGCTTCTCCCTCTCCCCCTGCTTGTGTTCCCTCTCTCGCTGTGTCTCTCTGTCAAATAAATAAATAAAATCTTTAAAAAAAAAAAAAAAAAAAAAAAGAGTGCAACAACATTATCTAGCCCTGACCCTTTGAAAACACTCCTGTTTCCTCTTTCACACATTCCTTCTCCCCTTTTCTCTAGGAAGACTTTAGCTTATGGGCCCTCCTGACCCAGAGCCCATTGTCTGCTTTCTTGAAGCTGACATTTAAAAGCAGATAAATCAGAAGGATGGAGAAAACTTTCTAGCTGGTTATAATCTGTTTAGATTAAAAACAAATACTGTTAACAGTAGCATCCACATAGGAACTTTTTATCTACATTAGGGTTTTTTATCCAAACGAGAAGAGTCATTTAATTTGTGGAGGAGAGACAGAGTTGAATTTTGACAAACACAACAACCTCCAGAAAGACAGGGGTGTTCAATTGGTGGGAACATAACTCCATCTGTGTTTAGCTCTCCCCTTTCTAAGGGAGAAAGGAATGGGGAAGGGGAGATAGGAAGGGGGCATCCACACACCATGGGTGGCCTGACCTATGCTGGGTCAGGAGCCTGGGAGATGAGAGAAGCAGGCAACATGGCCCAAGGGGACTCCATGTCCTTCCTCTTCAAGACCAACCATACCATGCTTCCAAGGAGGCCCAATGTGCTGTGTGGGAGACAGGGCACTAACTATACTTCCTGAGAAATGCTATCAGCCTCTAGGCATTATCACTCTCAAATGAATGTTTCCATTATTCAAAACCAGTCTCCAGTCTTGGAGAGCTTGCCCTGCTGGTCTAGTTAAGCATGTTTTTGGGAGGTGTGTGTATGTATTGTCAACTTCTGTTCACTGCCATGTGCTGGGCACTTTCCTGGTGTCTTCCATGTGTTACCTTCTGCTTTATCTGAAAAAGGAGCCTCAGTTTACGCCACTTTACTGATATGGAAACTGCTGCTTGCAGGGTACAAGAAACTTGCCCAAGTTCAAATAGCTAGTAAGTGGCAGATCTGGCATAAGAATTAGCTATGGCCACGTCCAAGCCCTCTGGGGCCAAAGCCCTCTCTGCCTCTAGTGCGGGCATCCCTAGCATCCTTTGCCTCTCAGTTTGGGACAACAGCCCTTCCCTTCAAACTCCCATGCTTTGTGGGTTCCTAGCAATTCCTAATGGAGAGGCATCTTGCGCTTCCAAAGAAGAGAATTATGTGGCCAGGAAGCCTCACAAACTGACCTTCAGCAGCACAGGAGTGAAGGAAAGGCAGTGGCCAGAGAGTGGCTGTTGGGAAGATCCCAACCACTCCACACCAGGACAGCAGATCCACTATGATGCCACCATGCAGGGGCTGCTCCACCTTCACGACCCCCAGTTGGAGACCTGCTGCTAGTGACTCAGTGTCCAGAAGGAATAGGTTCAATTCACAGGTTCTCAGTATGCAGCCAGGAAGGTGGTCATGTTTATTGAGCATGTATGTTGGGCCAGACAACTTTTAGTGGAATTCCTCCCTTAGGCATTCCTGTGAGAAAGACATGATTGTCTCATTGAACAGGTGCATAACAGAGTCTGGGAGGTTGATAGTGCATGATTATTTGTGCATTAATGTTGGCCTTCCTGCCGGACTCTTGGCTTCAGGAGCAGAGACCTTATAAGCCTAGCACCAAGTAATGCCATTTTTTTGTCTGACCCCCAAATCTAAGTGGCTTTGACTACCCAGAGAAGGAAGGCTATGGAACGCAGATGTGGTGTAACCTTTACTCCAGAATCATTGCCCCAGGCATTCTCTGCCCTTGGAGCCATGTAGTACAGAACAGCGACATTGGTGCGAGGCAGATCTGGGTGACAGTCCTGGATTCACCACTCACTGGCTGTGACGTAGTATCTCTGAGTCTGTTTCTTGTCTGTAAAATGGGAACAGCAGCAGCAGTACCCATCCCACAGGATTTCTATGACAATCAGAAGAGAGGAGAGATTAGTGTATGTGGGATATAGAAAGTGGTCAGTAGAAGATAATCCCTCAGGGGCAGAGAAGGAACAGTTTTGCACCACTCAGTAGTTCTGGGAACAGGGAGTTTCAATTCAAATGGAGCTAGTGCCCAACTCAGCAGCTATGTTGGAACCTGTAGTGTCATCCCAGTGAGACTGTCTCCCTCTTGCAGTGGCTCCTACTACTCTCAGAATTTCTCCATATAAAGTTGGACCCATAAAAGCACTTTCTTTCCCAATTCAAGGGCTAGTGGAAAGCAAAACATCTCAGAGTCAGCAGTGTAAGCACTCAAACCAGAAAGAGAAAGCATGTTTTGGCCAGGAGGCAGAGCCATGAGATCAGTCTGTGTTGGTCAGGCAGAACTTGACATTTTGGGGAACACATCATATATTTCTCTCCAGGGAGGTTGCCCAGCATCCAGTGCTCTCATGGCATCCATTTATATCTAATATTTGGCCTCCCAGCCCCTAAGTGACTTGGTGCTTCATACTTCAGAAGGTGCAGCTAGATTACTCAAGAAGGGGCATGGGGCACCTGGGTGGCTCAGTTGGTTAAGCCACTGCCGTCGGCTCAGGTCATGATCCTGGAGTCCCAGGATCGAGTCCCTCATCGGGCTCCCTGCTCGGCAGGGAGTCTGCTTCTCCCTCTGACCCTCCCCCTTTTCATGCTCTCTCTCTCTATCTCATTCTCTCTCTCAAATAAATAAATAAAATCTTAAAAAAAAAAAAAAGAAGGGGCATGTCAGCGGTCTGTGGCATTTGCAGGGCACTTGGGCACATCCCTACCCCAACTCCTCCTAGTGCCTGAAAGGAGGTCCTTCAGTCAGACGGCCAGGAATGCCCTTAGACGCTGGCCTGGGCTCTGTCCTTGGTGCTGACCAACATCACACCTCCAGGTGGCCAGCTGCCAGGGACCCCTCAGGCAGAGAGTGGGCTTTCCAACCTTTGTATGAAGCTGGATTTGGCTGCAGAGTTGTAAGTCCCTGAGCCTTCATGGTACCTGAAGACTCTAAACCCTTAGAATTTCTCAAGTGATAGGAGTATCTTTGTTATTCATGGTGGGTCCTCAGACCACACCAGAGTTTAAGCTAACAAGGTGACTCAGGATAGGGGCTTGTCATACCAAGCCTGTGATTAGAGGGTTGGGTCCTTGAGTCACATGACATCAGTCCAACTTCTGGGGAGGGGAGGAGGTTGGAGATTGAACCACATGGGCAATGAATAATTCAATCATGCTTATGTAATAAAACACTGGACACAGAAATAAAACTCTGAACACAGAAGCTCAGGTGAACTTCCCTGATTAACAGTACTCTGTGCTGGTAGGGTGACACATTCTGACTCTGTTGGGGGAGGACATGGAAACTTTGTGTTTGGGACTCTCCCAGATCTTGCCCTATGAGACTCTTTTTTTGGCTGGTCCTGATTTGAAACCGTTTTGTTATGGTAGGACTGTAATCATGAGTACAGTGCTTAGCTGAATTCTGTGAGTTCTTCTAGTGAACTACCAAACTTGAGAGGTAACGGAAACCTCTAAATTTGTAGCCCGTTGGTCAGAAGCTTAGGTGGCCTTGGGACCCCTAAGCTTGCAGCTTGTGTCTGAAGTTAATGTAGTCTTGTGGGGACTGTGTCCTTAACTTGTGAAGTTTGGTCTAACTTGGGGTAGTTAGTACCACAGCTACATTGCACAGATCCTTTTGTATTAGCCCTGCTTCAAGACTGCTACACTGGTTCCTCCTTCTGTTGGAACACCTTGCCCCAGATGGCCACATGGCACCATTTTCAACCCCTTCAATTCCTGGCTTAGATGTCAACTCAGTGGGAAATACCATAGAATTGCAGTCTCTAATCCTGGTACCTTTCATCTTTTTCCCTGCTTTTTGTTCTTAGCACTTCTCATCTTTTAACATAAAATATAATTTCTTTTTAAAAAATGTTTATTGTAGTCATCTGCCCTTAGAATACCCATGTGGTAAGGGAATTTTACTTGTTTTGATCACTGTTCTGACCTAATGGCTAAAGTAGTGCCTGGCACATAGTAGGTGCTCAAGAAATATTTGTTTAGTGAATGAATGAATAATAGCAAAAATACGTTATCTCCCCAAACATCAACAAATAGTAGACCAAATAAATATAACAATACCAAACAATAGTCAACATGAATAAGCTACACTCATCAGTGTGGTGAATCTCACAAACATAATATTGATGATATAAGTAAGTGACTGTAAAAATAGAGTATGATTCTATTCACAGAAGTTCAAGAATATCCATACATATTTAGGGATAAAAGTTTAAGCAGAGACAGGGAAATAAATATCAGGATAATGATTACCTCTGGGAGGGAGGTGGTAGGGAAAGGGTATGAGGGCAAGCAATTGGGAAAGGATGCAAACGGGCCTTCTTGTGTACTGGCAGTGCCCTATTTCTCAATCTAAGTCCTGGTTCCATTGGTATTCTCATTATGATTATTCCTGAAACCGTATGTACACATTTCATCCATTCTTCTGTATGTATCATGTATTTTCACAATTTAAGAAAAGGAAAGAGGGGCACCTGGGTGGTTCAGTTGGTTGAGCATCTGACTCTCGATTTCAGCCCAGGTTATGATCTCAGGGTCCTGGGATTGGAGCCCCTTATCAGGCTCCGCACTCAGTGGGGAGTCTGCTTGAAGATTCTCTTTCTTCCTCTCCCTCTGCCCCTCTCCTCACTCATGCTCTCTCTCTCTCTCTCTAATAAATAAATAAATATTTTTAAAGAAAAGAAAAGGAAAGAAAGAACTATAGGAGGATGACTGAGTAGTGTTGAGTTCTCAGTTTCATTGACGAATTTATTGTGAATTTAGAGTGGGAGCAGGGCTGTGTGACTGCCTCAAGCAGCACTTAGATACCTGAGGGGACACCTGGAGAAGGCAGAGTTGGATTTATCTGTCACTGGAGTTTTGCCAGGTGGGAGATATGAAGGTAAAAGAAGCAAGAAAATCCAGGGTATTGCGAAGGAAACAATTGAAAACCCATTCTATGGAAACAAGGCTAAAAAGGAAGGCAAGTGAAGTCAGGAGGGAGAAAACTGAAATCCTGGGAAGAACTGGTTTGGATAGAGAATCAGAGATCTAGAGGACCTAGTCAGTGAACTGAACTCCACGGAAGTAAAAAAGCTGTAAACCAGTGCAATTGTTGTGATGAGAAGTCTTGAAGGGGGACAAATTTGAGGCAAGACAATGTCTAGGTGCAACAGGATGAGTGGGTGGCTGAATCGTCATGGATATATGTATTTGAGTTCCCATAACCTTCAGAAATCCCTCTACCCCAAAGCCAGCCCAAATAAAACAACACTCAAAGTACTACCAGTGTCCAGCTAGGCAGATGCATCTTGGGATGTGCTCCAGAGCATGGACAGCAAGACTGCTTGGGGCAAAAGGACTGTTGGCTTTTCTCTTTTTCTGTGACCCAAGTGACTTTTGGCTTTATCTGCAGCACATGTCGAGTTGCAAACACTTCTTATCTTCATGAGCATGACTACCCTGTTCTAAGCAACCATCATTCATCATCTGACTGTCTGAACAGCCTTTAACTGCTCCCTCCAACTCCCCTGTGCACCCTACTTCCTCTTCATTTTGTGACAACAGTGGTAATGCTATATTCATTGGCAGTAATTAGTCATCCTGATTCCCTCCATAATAGATATAGCAAAAAGGAGGGGAAAGCGGAAAACTTGTGGACAACATCTGAACAAAAAAGAGATGACAAGGTAGCCACAAGAAGCCTCTAATTATACTGGAGATTAAAATTACTTTTTAATTTACAGACAGTAAAATTCACTCTTTCTGGTGTACGGTTACTTTAGGTCTTGGGAAATGCATAGTCATGTGACCACCACCACAAATCAAGACACGGATACACTTTCATGGTCCCTAAAAATTTCCCTACCCTGTAGTCGATCCTTCCATCCCACCAACCCCTAGGGACCACCGATCTGTTCTCCACCTGTACAATTTTGCCTTTTCTAGAAGTCATATAAATGGAATCATACAGTTTGAATCCTTTTGAGTCTGGCTTCTTTCACTTGGCATAATGCTCTTGAGAATCACTCATGTTGTCGTTGAGTGGTATTCCATTGTATGGCTGTGCTACAATTTATTTATCCCTTCACTCATTGAAGGACTTTGGGTTGTTTCCAGTTTGTATCAAGAACTAACAGAATACAAGGGGCGCCTGGGTGGCTCAGTCAGTTAAGCATCTGCCTTCGGCTCAGGTCACGATCCCAGGGTCCTGGGATCGAGCCACATGTCGGACTGTCTGCTCAGCGGAGAGCCTGCTTCTCCCTCTCCCTCTGCCTGCCGCTTCCCCTGCTTGTGCTCTCTCTCTCTCTGTCAAGTAAATAAATAAAATCTTAAAAAAACCAAGAACTAACAGAACACGAATTACATTCAGTAGCAATATAGCTTTGGACCTGATTAACCAACCTGACCTAACTGATTTATGCAGAATATTCATTCTTTTCAAGGGCATATAGGACATTTACCAAAATAGAACATATTCTGGGCCATAAATGTATGAGTAGATTTCAGAGAATTGAAATCATTCAGAGTTCATCCTCTGCCTGTTGTATAACTAAACTGGAACTCAGTAATACAAAGATAACTAGAAAACCTCCTAGTATTTGGAAACTAACCAACACCCTTCCAAATAATTTATGGGCCAAAAGAGAGTCAAAATGGAAACTAGAGGGTGCCTGGGTGGCTCAGTTGGTTAAGCATCTGCCTTCAGCTCAGGTCATGATCTCAGGGTCCTGGGATCAAGCCCCGTATCGGGCTCCCTGCTGAACGAGGAGTCTGCTTCTCCCTCTGCCCCTCCCCTTGCTTGTGCTCTCTCACTCTCTCTCTCTCAAATAAATTTAAAAAGATGGAAATTAAAAAATATCTTGAGCTAAATGATAATAAAAACCTGAAAACTTGTGAGAGACGGTAAAACAGTGCTTGGAATGCATAGGTTTAAATGCATATAGTAGAAAAGAAGGCTGGAAACCAATGATCCTAGCTTCCAACTTAAGAAACTGAAAAACAAAACAAAACAGTAAATATCTCCACCAAAGCAGAAATACAGACATAATCAAACAAAGGGTAGACATCAATGAAATAGAAGGCACAATAGAGAAAACTCAACAAAGGCAAAATTTTCTTTGAAAAATATGGTAAAATTGACAAAACTCTAGCAAGACTGATCAAGAAAAGAAAGAGAAAATGAAGATTCCCAATATCAGAATGAAACATGGGACATCACTACATATTCTGCAGACATCTGTGGGCTAATATGAAGATGTTATGAACAACTTGTCAGTAAATCTGAAAATTTAGCCAAATTAAAAATATTAAAAAAACACAATTTATTAAAAGTGACATCGGAAGAATTAGATAATCTGCAAGGCCCTCGATCTATTAAAGAAAATGAATCTAATTTAAAACCTTCCCATAGTGAAAATCAAGGTACAGATGGTTATTAATATTCTCATTGAAAATCAATTGAGCACAAATTTACGATTTGTATACCATCACTTATGTATACTATAAAAAGTTATAAATGTGCACTTAATAACAAGCAAATGCTCGCTTGAACAAATATAGTGGTTGGTGAGGGTACTGATGAAACAAAATTGGCCACGTATTGGTAATTGTTGATGTTGGGCCATTGGGCTTATTACTTTCTTAGCTCCCACTTTTGTAAATGTTTGAAATTTTTCAAAATAAAATGTTTTTGTCAAGAAAAGTCAGACCATAACATTACTCTGCAAAACCCTCCACCAGCTTGGCATTGAGTCAAAACCACAATGGGCCAATGGCCAACCACTCTCCCTGATCTGGTCACCTGGGCACTTCCTGGAATCTCACTCTCTACCACACTCTTCACTCATTTGCACACCGGTCTGTCTCCTCATTATCGCTTGCAAACACCCAACGCATATTCTCACATCAGGGCCTTCACATCCTATGCCTCAAATGTTCATTCTTTGGATTTATCATGGCTTGCTTCAGTCAGGTCTTGGCTCAGATGTCACCCCTTCAGCAAAGACTTCCCTGACCTGCCAAAATAAAATAACTCCACAAACTGGACTCCCTCCCTATACCCTCTCTCTGCCATGCTTGTCTCCAAAGCATCTGCATCATCTGACATATGAAATATTTTCTTGTGCTTTTTTTTTTTAAAGATTTTATTTATTTATTTATTTGAGACAGAGAGAATGAGAGAGAGAGCACATGAGAGGGGGGAGGGTCAGAGGGAGAAGCAGGCTCCCCGCCGAGCAGGGAGCCCGATGCGGGACTCCATCCAGGGACTCCAGGATCATGACCTGAGCCGAAGGCAGTCGCTTAACCAACTGAGCCACCCAGGAGCCCTTTCTTGTGCTTTTTATTTACTGCCTGCTTCCCACAAGAATGCAAACTTCAACCAGACAGGGGGATTCACACCTGTATCCCAGTGCCCAGGATGGCACCCAGCATCCAGTAAGCACTCAATAAATATGTACTGAATGAATGACTAAGAAAGGTCCTCAGCCTCTCCAAGGCAGGGGTGGGGGATGTCTATGGAGTACTTCGCCTTTCTTCCACCCAAACCTCTTCATCCTGTGAGCTCCCTGGCCCTAGACCTGTTCCATATTCACTTGAGTCTGTGCCTGTAAGGGTCACTCCTGACCCCTGAGGTTGCGACCAGAGAACAAAGATGCCTGTTCAGAGAATGGGAAGCTTCACTGGGAGCCAGAAGAGCTGGATCCCGCATCCTCCTCATAGTGGTTTTGGAGAAATGGGGACTATGGAATCTCTCAGGGTGGTTTTTGAGCTTTGCTTTGCCTGCCTGATCCTGCAGGGTCTTTTCACTTCCCTACCATCAGTTTACTCATCTGTGCAATGGGAACAAAACCAACACCAACCTTATAGGGTGGTTGTGATGGTTAAAGGGAATAATCAAAGCGACCACGAATTGCCCACGGAAGTGGTTTCAGAAGCCAACATTTGGGCAGCTCTGGGGAGTCCCCAAAGGTTCTTTCACATGAGGTGGCCACATCACCTTTGGGGTGGTTTGTTGAATTATCCTTTTTTAAACGAAGGCTGGCTCGCTTTCTCCCTGCATCTCTCTATGTCTCCTACCCCAGAGTCCTGCGCCCTGCGCCCCGCGCCCTGGCTACGCGCTTTACCTCTCCTTCCACCTTCGTCCTGCACTTTCCCTCTCCACGCGCCCGCCCCGCGCCCTCCCTCTGCCTGCGCCCGCCCCGCACCCGCGCCCCGCGCCCGCCCGCTCCCCGCGCTCTCGCGCCCGCCCGCTCCGTGCCCGTTCCGTGCCCGCTCCGTGCCCGTTCCGTGCTCGCTCCGCGCTCGCTCGCTCGCGCTCCCCGGCGCCGGCTGCGGAGGGAGCCGCTCTGCCCGCAGCTGGCGCAGCGCGGGGGCGGCCGCGGGTGGGCGGGTGCCGCGGGCCCCGTCGCCGACGCTCTTCCGATCTATACGCAGTGGACGTA